>NW_001884592.1:221225-223268 GCF_000146915.1 Parastagonospora nodorum SN15 | reverse complement strand
TTCTTTATAAGAAGAATAATATTTAAGGTTCTTATAGACTATAATTACCTTAAATAGTTTATAGAGATAAAAACTCTAAACTATAGATAATAAGTAAGAGCTTATCTTATTCTTTCTAGATAAAATTTTATAATTACTTATTAATCTAGCAAAATAAATCTTATAGATAGCTCTTTAGCCTAGCTTAAGGCAGAGTAGTCGTTATTATGCCTAAGGCAATTTTTAAGGAGTTTAGGTGTTAGTTAGTAGTACCTGCACTAGCCTCGCTTAGAACTATTAACTAACACTAGATTACGTGTTTTATACTTTTTTAACGCTTTTTTATGCTGATAGTAGAGAGCAAATTACTATCCTCTTTTAGTCTAGCTTATTTTTTTAATAATATCTCCTAGTTTGCATTTTATATCTAGAATAAATAGATAGCTCTTTAAGACGCCTAGACTATATAAATAAGATATAAAAGCTATCTTAGAAGTATAACTATGCTTTTATAGAACCTCTATATAGAGCTCTATAGAAAAGAGAAAAAAACTTCTTTCTTATCTTAGTAGTATTAACTTAAGCAATTATAGGAATAAAAGAATAATAAAAAGCTATTATAATATTATATAAGCTCTATTAAGAAGACTAAAGCTAACTTATAGTATTAAAACTAAGTATAGATAATAATCTATCTTTAGAATCTAATATAGATATACTAGATATCTCTAAACCTAAGTTAGGCTAAAATAAGCTATAATAACCTAAAAAGATATATAAGGCATCTAAGGTCCTTTATATAATCTCTAAAAAAGTAGAAGTAATATATTAATATTATAATAATTCTCTTATAGGCTATTCTTAGTATAAAAATAGATAATTAAGAAATTATAGCGCTGCTATACCTAGAAAGGCCTTAGAAAGAATGCAGAGAAGTACTATTACTTCTATAAAGTATATAAGAGAGTAAAACTAGCTTACTATAAGCTTTATAGATTACTAGTACTACTACTATCTCTAATAAGACTATAAGAAGATATTATAATAGATTTTATTACTAAACTCTCTCTAAGTAAACTATTAGATATAGTCTATAATACTATACTAGTTATTATATGCAGATTAACTAAGATATCTTATTATATCTCTACTTAAGAAGATTAGAATAGAGTAAACTTAGCATAAGCATATATTTAAAAAGTTATATACTTATATAGCATTCTAAAGCAAGTAATTTTAGATAGAGGCTCTATTATAAATATAAAATACTAGAATATATTCTAGCACTATATAAACTTAAAAAGAGTCTTAATTTTCTTCTTCTATTTATAGATAGATAGATAGATAGAAAGATAGAACTAGATACTAGAATACTATCTGCGTTGCTATTATAGACTTAAGTAAGATAACTAAGTATTATAGTTATCTCTTATAGAGTTTACGTATAATAATAGTAAATATATAGTTATAGTTAGCTTTAGCTACTAATTTTGTAAACTATATTTTATAACTATATTTTATACTCTAGTTAATCTTACTAACGTAATATAGCAATAGCTTCTTCTACTTACGTTAAGTAACTCTTCTATATATAAGTCTCTATATTAAATATTTAAAACCTTTATAATCTAATATTCTATAAGATATACTACTAATAAGCTACTTTGCTTAGCGCCTATAGCAGTAGGTACTTACGAACAGCTATATTAAATATATTACTCTTAGAATTATTGCTATCTACTTAACGCTTACTAGCTTCTATAACTATTTAAGAAACTCTTGCTTATGCTTATATAGATACTATTCTTTTTTTCTCTTCTCTTTTACCTAAGCTACTAGTATTAAGTTCTACTTTTCTATTATATACTTATCTATATAAAGATTATACCTAGAGATATAGTAACGTAGTAGTATATACTTAAGTTAGTATACCTTTATAGTATCTATAATATTAAGATATATAAAAGCTTTTACTGCCTTTTAAGTTTAATATAGTTAATATTATATTATATAAGCACCCATCGTAAGACTAAGATAAGAGATCTAATAGATATCTTATAGAAC
>NW_001884592.1:173931-219825 GCF_000146915.1 Parastagonospora nodorum SN15 | reverse complement strand
AAGAACTAGACTCTATTAGGCTAGATTAGCCTAAAAGACTACTTAGAGATAAAGAGTTACTTAAAGTAACTAAACTTACTAAAAAGATACTTATAATAATTACTACTTATAAATTAAGAATCTTTATAGTAAATAAGTGCTAGAAGAAATATATAAATAAATAAAAGCTACTAATCTTATTTAAAGAAGAAGATAAAATTATAATTTATACTAAAAATATATAATTAATATAACTAAAGAAGAAACTAGACTAGAAATTTGCTTTAGAAGTTATTAATAAGTAAATAAGCTCTTTAGTATTTAGAGTTAAGCTTAAGAGCTTTCTAAATATATA
This sequence comes from Parastagonospora nodorum SN15, assembly GCF_000146915.1. Lineage (NCBI taxonomy): Eukaryota > Fungi > Ascomycota > Dothideomycetes > Pleosporales > Phaeosphaeriaceae > Parastagonospora > Parastagonospora nodorum. Next base: position 219,491 of record NW_001884592.1, on the reverse strand, counting down.
CTCTATCTTTTATGCCTCTTTATTAGAGCTATATAATCTAATAAGTAAAATTCTATACTCTATAACTAATATTATAGATACTCTATATAATTTTAGAGATAATAATATCTATAAAGTAGATAAAATTATAAATAAGAGAATAATAAATAATAGCTAATAGAAGTACTTAGTTAAATAGAAAAACTACTCTAAAGATAAGTACTTATAAGAACTTAGCTTAAATATTTTAGAAAAATACTCTAAGAAGATTCTAAGATACTATATCTACTTAAATATAACGTAGAAAGTATAATAATAGCTAAATAAACTAAAATATAGATATTAGATACTAAGATTAACTTCTAAATAAAAGAAGAGAGTAGTAATAAATAAACTATATCTCTTAGAGCTATTATAGCCTATAATAGATTATCTTATATTAGAAGAAAATAATTAGTATTCTTAAAAATAAGTACTATATAATAATCTAATATAAATTTAGAGATAAAAGAATCTAATAATAAAAATATATTACTAAGAAAAGATAGAAGAAAGAATCTTCTTAGCATTTTACTATCTAGAGATTACTAAGTAAATCTACGCTAGAATAGCCTATAATAGCTTAGCTTAAGTCTTAAAGATCTAGGCACTACTCTTATAATACCTACTAGCTATAGTCTAAGATATAATAACTTAAAGAAAGCTAAATTAGCTATAAAAGGCTCTACTAGAGTTAGATTTAGATAATAAGAACTGCTAAATACTTCTTAGTACTATTAAGCTTTTTTTAAGCCTTATTAATCTTACTTATAAAGAGACTATACTTAGCTAAGAGAATAGAGCTTCTATTTTTCTCTAAAGACGTAATATTTATCTTAAAATCTTAAATTAGTTTTTTTAGCCTTCTCTTAGAGTTCTTATACTTCTTACTTTATATATTAGATTAGTTTACGCTAATATACTCTATAATAGCTTAACTTATTTTCTTATAAAGAGTACTAAGCTTATTCTTATTAATCTACTTAAGCTTAAGAATAGTCTTAATAAAGATATTCTAATAAGCCTTATGCTTAGTAATAATAGCTTTAGTAAAGTAATTATAGTAAATAAATATATAAGTAGCATTAGAACTATTATTAGAGTCTAAAGTGCTATTATAGTATATTAAGTTCTCTATATAAAGTATATATAAGAGCTTAGAATATAGTTAGTATCTAAATAGCTTATAATAGAGTATTATAGCTTATATAGAACTATATAAAGTATTTACTTCTTTAACTATATAGCTAAAGAACTATAAGCATTTTAAATATTAACTTTAAGTACTAAAATCTCTTTAGCATCTAGAGGCTATAGATTATAGGTATACTAAGTAGCTACTACAGCTCTTACTAGCTAGTCTCTAGTAGTAGAGATAGTAGAAGTAGTAATAATAGTTTAGTAGCAAATATTAATCTAACCTAGCGCTAGCTTATTAATATTAGTAATAATATCTAGAACTTTCTAATATAACTTCTTAGAAAGCTAAATATATTAGTTTATGCTATAATAAAGTATTCTAGCTTATAATAACTTACTACTATATAGTTAAAGTTACTAAAAAAGTAATAGAGGTACTTAAAGTATTAAGTAGTCTCTTTATCCTTAATCTTCTTCTACTAAGATAAGTAGAGATTAAGATAGTTCTTAGTATTCTCTATAGTATTAGAGAAGTTTATTATAATATAACTAAACTTACTAAGATACTTAAAGAAGCTTATAGCAAAAGATATAATATAGTAGTAGTATAGATAATAAATATATATACTATTCTCTATTATACTATTACTAATAGCAATTTAGTCTATTCTAATAGATTTAGAGATATTCTAGCTTAGATTAGTATAGAATAGAAGTAAAGAGACTTAATAAAGCTAGATTAAGAGATATAGTAGTTATTATAGAGTACTCTATATTTATTAGCGCTATAATAAGCTATAATAGAGTATTCTAGCCTAAATAAAGGTTAAAATTCTTATAGAAAAAACTAAAAATTCTTATTTAAAAGAGACTAAGAGAATATAGAACTAGGTTAAGAGTTAGGCTAAGCTTAACTAGTATTATAGATCTATATACTATTTACTTATTATTACTTAGTATACTAAGCTTAGCTAAGTAAGTCTCTTAAAGCTATAAATTTTAGTAATAATCTATAGAGCTCTAATATGTGCTTTAGACTTTAAATAAGCTATTATAGCTTATTTAAGCTTATTAAATACTTCTCTATATTAGATATATTTACCTAAAGTAAGTATATCTAAGAGAGAAGATAATATTAGTACTCTAGTATAGAGAGTGCCTTTAGCGTTCTAAGCAAGCCTAGTATAGCTACTAAAGAGCTAGTATATAGAGTAGAGAGAGAATTACTTCTTAAAAGTAGCAGTTTATCTATTCTTTATAATAATTCTATTAGTTATTCTTACTTTTACTTATTTCTAGCTATAACCTCTAATATTATCCTAATAATTATCTATTCTTATTTTTGCTTCTATTATCTATTTATATTCTTACTTCTAATCTCTATTTATATTCTTATTTCTATTCTTATTATCTAATATATTATTAGAGCTAGATTTCTTACTTAGCTATACTTACTTACTCTTAGCTTTTCTAAGAACTAAGATATAGAGTTTAAGTTACATAGTTAGTTACTATTTTATTATAGTAAGTTATACTTAATATAAAAGTAGTTAATTAAGTTATTAATCTCTAAACTACTTTCTTCTACCTCTATACTTTATCTAATATTCTATTAGGCTTAAGCTCTACGCTAATACACATTGCTCTACTATAATATTACTAGTTATATAGTTTTTAATACTTTTATTATTAAGTTTCTTAACTCTCTCTATATTAGAAAGGTTAGAGAGCTACTATAGCTACTCTTACTAGATTACTTCTAGTAATGCTCTTTAAGTATCTATTACTATAGCTTTAAGCTTATTATAAGTAGTACTTTTATATTTATCTTATAGAGTATTATAAGTTAATACTATTCTTACTAATAAAAAGCTTAAAGTAATTCTAGTTAATAATTATCTTCTTATAAAAGAGTAGAAAGAATTTAAATTATAAGAAGTATATAGATAGAAGCTATAAGATAAGTATACTAAGTAGTATTAAAGTAAGATAAATTCTTAAGAAACTTAGAGGTTAATTATAGAGAGAATATATACTAGTTCTTATATAATCTAAGATCTATCTAAGATAGAGCTAATAGATACCTAAGTAGAAGAGTTAAAGAAATATAATATAAAGTTAGATTTAGTGCAGGCATATAGACGCTTCTTAAGCTAGGCAGGTATTATTATGCTCTTAATACTATTAGCTGCATATACTAAAGCTAGAGTTACTTCTAATATATTATATTACGTTTACAGCACTAGTAATCTAATAGGCAGAAAGTTAAATTACTTATTTAAGTTCTGCTTAGATATAGCGCTAGCTTAATACTTCTAGATAAGAATAGTAAAATCTCTTAAGATGCTCTTAAAATTTTTTAAGATAGAGTAGTACTATTATATAGAAACCTAGGTTTATAAAGAAAGATATTATTCTATATACCTACTATTCTAGATCTCTTATAGCGTTAAGAAGACTTTTTTAATAATCTAACTAGCAGTAAGCTATCTAAAAGACTAGATACTAATTAGAACGTAATAATTAATAATCCTAAGCATAGAAACTAGATGTAGCTAATCGAAAAGAACTCTAAGAGCTACAAAGTAGTTAAGAGCTAACAGAGAAAAGTTAAGCACCTTACTAGAAGTCTACGTTGCCTTAGTATCTTCCTAATTCCTAGTTTTGTATTAATATAGACGGCAGAGCCCCTGTTTTGTCTGTTCCTTATAGGAGATCCTATAGCTTTTATAGCGTGCTATCCTACCACGTCCTTTGCTCTAACATAAAATACAGTGCTGACATTAACGCACAGCATAGCAGAGAAGTGCAAGACAGAGTAAGCTTATAAAACAACATCACTGCTATGCAAATGCTTATCTATATCCAGAGAAAAGGTTAGCATTTTTGTGTTTAAAGAGTGTATTCTGGTGCTACTATGCATCTTGTGCCGCGCACACCTTGTTGTCCATCTCAGACTAGTACCAGGACTCAGTGACTCAGAGCTAAGCCATTTCTAGACTCGCCCTTCCTTAAAACTGCAATCCTCTCAACTGCATTATTCATAGCCCTGATCTGTCCCGTCACATCGCTTGCCTCGTTGCTAGTGAGGCTGACCGCTATAATCGAGCGGCCGACGCCTCACGCCCGTCCTAGCGCCATTTTACTGGGCATATAGACGAAAGGTGCGTTCTTGTCTTCACATAAGAGTGAGAGATAAAGTGTAAAGGCAAGGGGCTCGGCATCGCTAGCTATGATGATGAGCTTAGAGGTGCCTCAGTTCAACGTTCTAGTTGCTTCATTGGCGCCTTTAGAGAATTGGTGGTAGTAAGTTGCTTGCTGAATCAGATCTAGAAGCTGTTCGGCGAGGTTGGTGTCAGCGATAGGCCAGGCTGCGGATAGCGTAGACACAATAACTGCTGCTTGGAGGTCAAAAGACGGAGCTTTCTTTTCAGTTAAGCTTGGGTTCACTGCTTAGCTCGCCTATGGGTTCCTGTAATCATTAGCATGCATATATCTATTAAGCATTCCGAATACTTACACTGCATTGCTCGCCCTTGCAAATGTTGTAGTAAGTAGTGAGAGACAGGTCGTAGATGAGATGACGAAGGCTAAGTTCCAGAATATATCTGCTGGGGCTTATCGATAGCAACAGTGTGACACATTCCCTATTAACTGCGCGCCGTAGACCCTTACTCGCCGGCTATGTGAAGCGCGCGTCGACATAACGCGTCGCGCAAGCCACGTATCACCTCTTCAAGTCGATGAATCTCTATGCGACAAGTAAGTAAGGTACGCTCCCTAGTTCCTGTGTACGTTAAGTACTAATGCTAATAAACCGCAGAGTGCTCTGTCTTCCTCCTAGGCCTCGACAATGCCGGCAAGACTACGCTCCTCAAGCAGATAAAAGGCGCCTACGCAGCCTCGCACCCCAACCTCAGGACCGTTCCTACCGTCAGCCAAAACATATCTCATGCGATTGTAGGTCGGCTCGTCAACTCTGCAGAGGTATGTGGCGGCCTTAGTAAGGCTCTGATCTATAATTCGCATCAGGTTTTTAATGCCCTTCTCGAGGGCAGGCTTCTTCTGCATACGTCGACTACTTAAGTTTCTTTAGCTTCCTCGATAGCTTAGGATATAGACCCTTTCCTTCGCTTTCCCGTGGGTAAGGACATGAGTGTCGAAGATCTGGGTGCGGTTGTAATCAACAGTGCCCGCAGCTATGTACATGCTTTTGATGCTTCGAGCCTCAATCGTAGCAATAGAGGGTAGCGTATTTCATATAGCATTCGAGGTTATAATTCGCCATCTGCTGGTGATCCTTCATTAATCAGAACAAATAGATAGAAGAGAGAACTTACGAAACTTTACTCAAATGGCTAACATGCTGTAAGAGCGGACTTGCAGTAGGTACTGGTAAATTAATAAGCTGCACGATACTTGAACAATGCCTAGAAATTCCACCACGTGCAAAGCTTCTAAGCCTGCCACCTCAACACTACCACATTCAGTTCCTCAAACTCCTTGCCCTCGTGTGCAAACTGTCTCGGCAGATTCATACTCCTAATACCCTCACAACTATTACGCAGATATAATGCAGGCCCTTCTCTGAGCTATCCCTAAAGACCTGGACGTCTTCAGTCCAAGCCCGAATGCCACACCACTTAATCAATTTGTCCCCGATACCCTGGCGCTGATAGTCTGGATCTACAGCTAGCGTCGGGAAACCCATCTCTCTGTACTCGCAGTAAGATAGCGTGAAGTATCAAAAAGTGCGAAGCAAAAACAAATGCACTCACTTTTGCACTATAAGTCTAGGTTCCATGTTGCCCGTTCCTCTTTGCTACCAGTATGTATGAAAGTAGCATATCCTACAACTCTAGGCAGCACCTTCTTTAAAAGAAGAGGAGCTGCAGTTGCTTCAGGAGTATCTTCTAGCTCTGCTACCACGATGATTTGGCCCGGTATATAGAGCAGTCTCTTGAGATTGTAGAGGAAGAAATGGCGATAGTCGTAGTCATAGATGTCACGAAGTAGAAAGAAGTGATCGTAAATAGGCTCTCCTCAGAAACTTTCGGCGCTTATTCAAGCAAGTGTGGGAATATCTGCTGCGTATGCTTCACGAACCTTGACTTTGATTATTGCGAGTAGTTATGAAGTTGAGATAGTTGCCTATATAACAACAAGAGCGAAGAGGTTAATACAACAAACATTTCTATTCCGTCTATAAATACACTCCCAACGAATAAGACTGTTGCCAGCCTGTGTTATAGCGTTGATTGCCAAAGGCAGCAGTACCTCTAGCGTGTCAGAACAAAATACAGTGATTCAGGACTCTGATTCACAGCAGCTATTGTAGCGACGCCTGCACAGCACTGTCCTATACATTGATAAAGGGTGCATGGATGGGCTCGCATAGGGATTGGTAGAAAGACGCAGGGTTCGCAGAATGATAGTGCGACTATGAAGTTCTGTAGATACCTTGTTGGCTTAAGTCAAGAGGATCCGGACGGAGCGGGAAGGGACCCGCCGGGTCCTTTAAGCACTAAGTTTAAAAAGAGAAGTATAGATGTATAAGCTGAGCGCAGCGGACGCTTACCCTGTAGAGTTGTACACGAGTACTGATGATCCCCCTTTTTGATCGCTGACTTTGCAACTAAGGTAGGGTAAATCAACTTGATAGTTTTCCTACTCGAATAATTCCAATACGGCTTTAGGACCTGACGCAACATCTACATCTCTCGCCTCTGCATTCTTCCACCTTGCACAAAACGCGGAAGTCTACAGCAAGCTCTGCTTGCAAGTACGCTCGACGTTCACGAGCGTGAACGAAATTGTTCCTTGGCCCAGGCTCAATAGCTGTGTGTATCTGCGCGCATGTCCAAGAAGCTATGCGAATGAATCCCGTGAATGGAGGAGCTCTATGGCGCGAGGTCCTTGGGGGATAGTCACGGACATCACATTCCTGCTAGTGTCGATGCCGTGATCTACAGTATCTACCATCAGGCCGACTATTACCCACAGTCATACTAGTACCGACTTAGGCGTCGTATTTCCGTAGCTGCTATAGAGCTCGCGCAGTCTGCGTAGGCGCCCTTCTCGATTTCCTAGAGGCTGCGTTGGTACAACAGCAGCTATAATGCAGTTGTCAATCAGTCTCGCTACATCAGTCCTTTCATATATCATGCGAATACATGCTGATATGAATTCGGCTAGGGTTGGTAAAGGTATCAAGGCGAGCGTTTTCTGAGAAGTCTCAAGAAGGAGTACCAACAAAAGGTACTTTTCTAGTATTCTGCATGGGGTAATGGTGGAGTTCAGAAAGACGGACGACAGCTAGGCTTGCTGGGCAATACCCACAGATCTCATACATGTAGGTAAGAAGCATTTGTAGTTATTCATAGCAAAGTGACCAAGAACTCACATCTAACGCCCCCTCGCACATTACTCCTGTCTTTGGCAGGCTATCGGCTGTAATCTGACCAGCTAACAGTCGCAAATGAGAATAGATCCAAGGCAGAAATGAAAACTTGCAATGGTAAAGAGGGACGCTAGTCCTGCGCCTACGCCGTAGGCTTATGCCAGTATATTGGAGCACACTATATGCATGCAACTTTCCATTCCGCTTTTCGTCAAAGGAAGTCCGTTCAGCGCAGCGCCATCTTCCAGAACTTCTTACTGGAGAGCACATTCTCTCAGACGATACATTCTATGGTCGCTCCTTTTCCAAGTATGCAGAGGACCGTTAAGCAGTGGCGTAAGACTGGCTTCTTCTACATCTGCAACCACGGTGTGTCTGGCAAACGCTTTTCAAAGAACTCCATGTGATAAAGAGGAGCTCAATACGAAAAGTTGCGCCTGTTCCGTGGGCGGAGCTGAGTGAGACTGAGATGCTGGGCCGCACGAGATAACAGAATTGGGGCTATCAAGAAGAGCTAGACGCAACGGGTGGAGATGGAAAGTATTCAGAGCTGGATGGCAGACGGGGCAGTGTGATATGTAGCCGAGAGAGGAGGACTTGCCAGGACTTTCTTAGCGTATCAAAGAATACTACGACAGGTTTTGCAACTCTCTCGTCATCTCCAGCTATTCGCCTTTTCCTCTAATACTTTGATGACATGGCAACTCATTCTGGCGGCATCGCGCGACTGTACTACGCTGCACAAAGCCATACATGGAATACAGAGACAGAGCAAGCACGTCGGAAAACGACCGCACACGGACTTTGAATGCTTTATAGTGTTGTTACAATCGAAGCTCTGGCTTCAAGTACTGCCGCCAGACGGGAAGTAGGTCGATGCCATTCTGATAGAAAGGGTTTTGGTAGTCAATATTAGCGACTTTATGAGTTTGTACCCAGATACCTTGACATTCAGAATTCTCGCGACGAAGAGGCTAGTGAGAATTACAAACGGACTGTTTAAAAGTACTGTATAGCGTGTCTTGAACTCTTCACGTGAAAGGGTAAGCATATCCTTCTTCTCAATCAACTAGAATGCTACCGTGAGGCCATATCTCGCTGTGTCTCGGATGAGAAGCCGGCCAAGTATCTGCCAATTACCGCGGGAAAGTACGTGCTCGAGCGGCTGCAGTAAGCGTTGCAGGACATTGATGTAAATTGTAAATAGAGCGAGAGATTTAAATACTCTCTAGAGAATGACGCTGGCATAATTGGAGACTGCTGCTGCCGCCACTACTCTTAAAACTATCGTTGCCGAATATCTCCCTACTTCACACATGTTTGACGAATACTCTAAGATGCCTTGTTCAACGCTTTGAGATTGATGCTGCGCAAATAGTCTTCCATCTTTAACATATGGAAGCGGCCTAGTTCGTGCTCAAACTGGTGCGAGGACGCAGGCCAGCGACTGCGTCGCTAATTAAATGACCTTGCCGTTAAGAAAGATACTCTACGGGCTCATGACATCCATAATGCGGTTGACGCCAGCTGAACAAGCTCAGCAAACTAAGGCGGAAGCGTTCGCGCTGCCACCTCCTTCCGATCCTGCCAAACTGCACTATCGATAGGCGTACGAGAGTGTAGAGTCTTCTTTACCATTCAAGTACCACACCTAATTGAGGCGACAGGTCTGCGTAACCACCTCGCCAGGAATCGTGGACACAATCAGCTGCACACCCTTTGCGGAGAAGAAGCACAACGTGTCTCTGCATAACCGCGCGATATCAGAGAGACAGCAGCTCAGCCACCGTACCGCGCCATGCTACATATCCCGCGTATTGAAGTAGATGCCAAATGGTAGAGTTTGCGCCATCAGTTCCAAGCAAGAGGTCTGCGCGCGCCGTTGTGCGCGCCCTAGTCGTTGACAAACAGGACTGCAATCTCATTGTGCTCCGTCTTCTCGAACACGATGACTTTACAGCCATAACAGCATGGCACGACTCGTTGAAGATACCTTACTAGGACTCCTGTCGAACAAGTGCCGGAGTCTAGAGTACAGCACGCTCCAGCTTGTAGCCTCCTGCAACCTCTTCGGTGTGCATTACTTCACTATCCGCGTTGATGTGCACACGCTGCGTGTTCACGACACTCAGTCCACCCCAGCACCGGCATTGTCGAAAAAGCCTTCATACCTGCGCCGCAAACGATGCCGGTGCCCCCGGCAGACAGCGTGGGCGTGGACGAACATTCTAGGGTCTAGACTCGGTGGCCTAGCCGCTTAAGAGTGATTGCGGCAAACAAGCCGCAGAGCGATCCCCTGCCTCCGGTTGCAAGTCAGAACAGGTGTTTGTAGACTCAATCTTTGTTTAAATCGCTTATACTTCATTTTCTTGAGTCTACAATACCACTGTCGAATAGTGGTGCAAAGGCATTGGTACCCTAACTATAGGCTGGAACTGCATCACCACAAAATCCCCAAACTATAGTTCAACTGTTCGAACTGTTCGATACTGTACTGAAGGTTGCCAACTTCCGTCTCTGCCACCCGAAGCTTCTCCTTGTCACCTTCCTTGACAGCACCGCTCACCTTGTCCTGGTAGTCTGGAACAGCCATGACCTTCTGGTGGTTGACGGCCCCCATTGCCTTCTGCAGCTTAGCCATGGCGCGCGAAATCTCGACATCGATGTCGACATGGCCCTTGATATCGAAGAATACTGCGGCTACGGAGCTAATTGTATAGACGGCGGATCCTGTAGGCGCGGCCTCGGAAATGCCGAGGATGGTGAGGTCAGAGACTTCGCGCATGGCTTTGCCAACAAGGGAGCGGATCGAAGGGAGCGAGGTGGGAATCGTGAGGATCTCTTGGTTTGTTTCATCAAGAGCTTGGATGTAAACGCGGGCACTTGCTTGTAACCTGTACTCGGAAATGAGCGATCGAATGCCAAGGGGGTGTCTACGGGCTTTTTTGTGTCTGCGAACAACGCGGGAAGGCTTCTCAACATGAGGAGTGAACAGAGAGCATCAGGATCTGCATGCGCAAACGGGAACTCGATGCGCGTCATGCTTGCCAGCATTGCGCGTGTGTTGTTGTCGTGGTGGTGGTGTCGCTAGGCGCACAGTCAGCACAACGCGGTAAGGCGCAGACCACATACGACATCATCGTGAATCGACGAGGCAATCTTCACGTAAACGGCGCCGCTGACGCAGGCTAGTATCATACATGTCGATGTATCTCGTCCTCTCTAAAATGGATGGTCTTTCCCTCACCTTCCCAAAGCAATATTTTCACGCTGATAAGCCAAGGAAGTCGCCATGAATACTGTAAAATTCGCCACTCACGTTGAGCTTTCTGTATATGCAGTAGAGCCTCGATCGAAGGCGCGACCATACTATCCGCTGCGCTGCGCCCATAACGACCGAGAGTCGGGGAACAGCCATATCTCCACCTTTGAAGGCCGTTCGAGACCCTGCTTCTGGACCTGGCATCTCCCATGTCACCAAGCGATTACAACGACAGCAGGAGCGGAGGAAGCTGAACTGCAGCAACATGGCAGAAGCTCGGAGGATGAAGATGACGCCCTCATGCACTACACGAGATCGCGTCGCGATGCTTCTGACTGCGATCTGGATTCCTCATCACCCTCAGCAACTGGATCTGCGTCGTTATCATCGTAGCTGCGACGCCGCACGTCCGAGACTACCTCATGGTGAAATAGCAAGCGCGTGTACCGGACGCATGTGGGTACATGTAACGGGCATTGTTTCTTGGCAACAAGTGGTGATGACGTGATCAAGGAATGTCTACGCAGGATTATGAGCTGTGTTGTTAGAAGAGCAGGCGGCCAAGTAACCGGAGAGCAGTTTCCCTGGTACGGCGATGATAAATCTCGCGAAGCAATAGCAGGACAGAACATGGTCTTCTTCACGGGATACATGTGTATCGTGTTCGAAGGAAGATCACCAACTTCGACTCGCAAATGCAGGGGATCCGCTACAGTCGGTTTATGGAGCGGCCTCTATCAGAATGCATCCCACTTGAGCATAGTAGTCGATCCCGAAACAAAGCACAGCCGAATTCCGTTTCTCAATGTCGCAGAGGCGAATGCATTGGGAGATATTTTCAGAATATGCCATTTGAAGCAAGCTAAGTGAGCTCTTCGTGGCGCAGGGCATTGAAAGACGTATCCATGAAAGGCGCAATAAGTCGCCTGGGCAAGTACGACGAAAGCGAAGTGAGAATAGATGATATTGCAAGAAGAAAAGGCATCTACACTTTCTGAGAAAATTCCTCCGCTAAGATGCTTGGAATCTTGACGTTCTTGTACCACCAGATGCTTGGAGCGCTAGCTTCATGTACCACCATCGCGCAGGCACGTGCTCAGGCGTATTGACATGCAAACAATTTCGCACTCCCTCTTCCTCTACTCATGAACACTTCTCAGGTACAACTTTTCTCTAGCTGAGTCACACAAAGTCCGAAAACAGCGTCATCGCCCGCTATGGAGCCTTCAGCACGTGCATGGGCTGCACGTCTTGAGCGTTCAGTGGAAGCGAGTTCAGACCCTTTGAGAACTAGTGACATGACCGTGAGAGGTTCTGATGATTCTGTGCGAGTAAGTTAGGTTCACCCTATTCATGATATCATTGACAAATCGTGTAGGGACATCGCGTTTCCGCTAACCTCGCACGCTTTGGAGCCGAACGTCACCCCATGCGAGAGCGTCAAGATAGTATCACCGTCTGTCGCTTCTTCTCTGTCGCTTTTGCCTCATTGACATATGTGATAGGGTTATCAGGATCTCTGGAGTGGTCCCACGCCCGCAAGACAGACCAACCCACCACCTTTCGTCATAGCCCTAGTAGTCGCTTTCATGGACACAATCACCCAGTGGCTGATGGGAATGAGGAACGGATTGAAAGCCTGGGTGAGCTTCTCTCTGTTCTCCTCGCAAACGACTTCAAAATGTGCTAAACTCGTGCAGGTTGCGCGCAAATACCCTCCTTTCGTCGACCCACGAGCAAGCGTACGCTTCTATAGCGAGCCACCAATCCGCCTGACACGAACGTATGATAGCGAAGGCTCCAAGCCAGGTCATGATGATGAGGTCGCAGGCGAGCACACCAGGCCTGCGGCCAGCAGCTCAAGGCAAACATGGGAGGGCAAGAACAAGACCATCGAGATACCAGGATATCAGAGTGCACTCGAGAGACACGAGGCAGAGCTACAGCATCGTGCCAGAAAGTTGGACGGAACCATACAGCCTGTGGGCAGCAGCTCTGGCTCTTCCATGCACCTGGTTACAAGCCCCTCATCTTTGAAGCCTGGTCAGACCGGCCTTCCGTCTCCTCATAGCCCCGACCATCCTCGGTCCGTTCCTAGGAGTCTGAGTCCTATGAGTATTTCTGACAAAGCTATGGAACCTGTCCGCGCGAGCATTAGTAGCCTGATCGAGAGAACTCTGATAGCTTCGGAGGATAATGGCCGCCAAAAACATGTCTTGAGAACACTTGATGGAGAGGGGAGACAAAACGCTGAAATAACGCTCGAACTAGGTGACGGCGACGTCGTCGCTGAGGAATCAGCCCACAATCACGACACTTCAGGCCCGACATCCTCGTCGGATATGCACGGCAAGGACAAGCAACAAACACCCACTGTTGCGCGACAGCCACGCAAAAAAGGCGGCAGAGGAAAAACGTCCACACAAGTTCCTAGCGCTAGCAAACCATTAGCGAAAAAGGACGACCCCGATGCAACATCCATACCTGCACACCTCCCTCAGCACGACAAGCGTAGTGAGTCAGCCCCTGCTCCATCTCGCGCTGATCAACGGTAAAATTAACATGCGTACAGGCGAGAAGAAACATTCGAAAAAAAGCAAGCCGGCCGCCACGGCAAAGCACGATCCTTCATCCCCGTCGACATCACGCAGCACGCCACGCTCGAAGCGGATCACGGCAGCTGCTTCTCCCACGTCGGCACCTGCGCCTGAGCCAGCGGCAAATGGCCGTCGCACTCGTCGTAGGGCTAAGAAGAAGGGGAAGGAGACGGGGGCGGGACAGCTCGGCGTTGATCCTGACGCGTAGGATCGCCTGGTGGAGCGTTTGGCAGGGCGCGATGAGCAGGACGGCTATGCAATGGGCAGGAGTTTGAGTCTTCAAGAGCTTTTGAAGGTTTCTAGTCTTTTACACAGATTGATATGGAAGTGGATGTATTTCTTTGATTACCTCATTGTTGCGAATGCTTTTGTGTTTGGCCCTGCATCCGATTACTGTGCTTCGCGGCTTGGTAGCAACTAAATGGAGGTGATAAACTGAGTTCCATGACGATCTTGACAAAATGTGTCTGCACTGACGACGCTCGCTAATCCCATTGCTGCATGAAATCGTTGTTTAGTGTGAGCTATGGGCGTGGACACTAGAATATCTATGATACACATTCAGCACTTTGCAGACACGTCCTCTGTAATTAGTGGGTCTTTTGAAGAACTCGTCGCAGTATGGCGATCATGTGAGCCGATATCTGGATAAGCTCAATAGAAGAGCTTCCATTACGAATATCGCACTTATTGGGAAGAGTAACGATAGCGGAGCGTCGGAGGTTTGACGAGATTAACAGTACTGCATTTCTCTTACTCGTTGGTTGAGCTGGGTGGGCGCAACGAGCCTGTTCTGGCAATTGCGTTGACACACATCACAGCCTCCCAGCGTCATGCGGAAAGCCGGACCTGAACCCGCAGTCAATGCCCTTCGTTCCTCTGTATCCTCACTCCTAAAAATTCGAGGAAACGATATCAGATACAGTATGAGACCCAGCAGAAAGAGACAGCGATGAATGGATGACAGGGTACTTCTCACAGAGCAGACTGAGCCCCCTTCGCACCGTGGGAACGTTGCAGCGGCACCATCATCTGTATTTCTCCAGATCTAGTTTGAAAGTACCTGTAGTGTATACTGTTATTCCACATTACGCACTCCTTTCTACGGTGCGCGCGCTTTCTCGCTGACTGAAGCAGCTCAGCCCACATCAGACACAGCCCGCGTACCATGGGAGATCGGTATGGACGCTACTTGTGAGGAGCCCAAGGTGGGAAGGACCAGTAAGGAGCCCTTGATTGGTTTTACGACAAGCTGTTTTGAACGATATACGAGTAGTCGGCATCGACAGGTTTGTCTGCTGTAGGTCATTGGGGTTAGAGGCTAGGAGGGGACGGCACTCGATGTGAGTACACACGACAGCTGTGTGTGCCTCGAAAAATCATAGAAGGTAGTGATACTGATTGGCAGACGGTTTGGATAGAACAGCGAGCTATCGAGTACTTGATAAGGTCTGCTCAGAGCAAGAAGTGGAGTGGTAGAAACTTGTGGCCTTGATGCTGGGACTTTTCGAAATGATCCTTACACTCAATGACAGCGGTGTGAGCGCAGTATGCTGATGTCGGGAAGTGTGACGATGAAGATGCAGTAGTTGGCCGTTGGTCGCGCCACATGTCTCGATGATTGAGGCGGGCGATGTTGCAGACATGCCGAGAGGCAGTGCCAGAATCAAAGAGTTACTTAGCTAACGAACGAATGTTGTGCTTGCTCGCTTAGATATGAAAACTCATCACGAGGCATTTGCAGTAGATAAAAGTGCTGATGGTTTGGGCAGTCAGTCCTGATCCAAATCGAATTAGGTGAGATGGACCATGGAGGAGCTGGGCGCAAGGGGCAACGATGGATGAGCACAGTCACCAACTTGGTGATTTCTTGCAGTGACGACCGACTTGGAGGCGGTCAGTCCTAGCGAAGGTTCAAACTCTCTCAAGCGTGCGTGATCTTGGTACCAATAGACTCGAGGAATTAGTGTTTCGTGCCCTTAACACGGATGGTGCAAGGAGCCCCAATGGAAGCCGCCAACCCCGTTGCTGCCACCGATCAATGCGCGGTGACGCCTGCCGAGGTTGAGATTGAAGGCGCATGCACAGGGGAATGGTCAATCCAGAGCCTTGTAACGTCAAATGAAACATACATGAAGAAGAAAGTGCCTTGGGCAGAGGATAGTCAATCGATGGGCAGGGATATTGGGCGCTCGAGACCGCGCAGTCGCAGTGGAAGCATCACACCAGGCCCTTCGCTTCACTGCCTCACGCGCCTTCGCGGCACATGTCCGCCACCAACCGCCCCCACAGCCCCCACAGCCCCCACAGCCCCCACAGCCCCCACAGCCCCTACGGACTCGACCACGGCCCCAACCGCCGGCTCCTCAATCCCCAGGCGCCTCATCAGCCTCACAGACCCCTCAGCCACGCCCGCAATCACGCCGCTTCTGGTCGTTGTAGCGCGCTGAGCTCCCAGTCCCAGTCCAACTTGTCCGCCCTGCTCGACAACTTTCGCCCAAACTCCCGCGGCCATGATTTGGTCCGATTGGCCCAGCCCCATCGGCCAGCAGATCCGCCATACGAACAGACTCGAGCGGGTACAACAGAAGTACTCGACCAAAATAACGTGCTCCAGGCCATGGCCGAGTTGGCCTGCTTCTCCACCGACCTAAGCGCCCGCGCTGGTGCCGCCACCGCCGCAGAGCTGCACTGACATGTGTCACGCAGTGGCTGCATTGTACAGCGCCTCCTAGAGCGCCAGACTTGGGACATACATGCAGTGCGCGGGATGTGCGCGCCATGGTTCAGCAGGTCAAGGCTGACCAACGATGCTTGCAGCAATCGAGACAGAGGCGCAAGAGCGCTTCCGGCAGGCTGAGGCCGTGCATAGTGCGCGGGGAGAGTACATGTGCGAGCAGCGTGAAGCTCACCAAAAGCACGCGCAGGAACTCGGCTACTGCTACACGCAATCACGCTGATGGGGCGAGACAGGAGGCGCAAAGGCATCATGGCCAGGTGTACCACCTCGACACGCAGCGAACGCGGACGGTGCAGCGTCGCCCGTTCGAACAGACTGCCAGCAAGGCACAGCTGGGCCTTGCGGTCCAGTCTGCGAGGCGCATCCAGCACGACAAGGCTAACCAGCGCGAACGGGAGTGCAATTCTGCGCGAACCCCGACCCGGCGCAACCGGATTCCGTGCTGCCACAGGAGATATAGCACGTCGTGAACAAGTCCAGTAGAGTGCAGCTTCATTGATCCCCAACTACGACGTACCCCCTTGCCTCGTCCAAGTCGTTACAGAAGACGGGCCTCTCGTGACCTAGTGGCGCGACTTCGAGCATACCGACACGTACGTCAGTCGGGCCCGTTCTTGAATTCCGTCTCCTGTTCAGCTTCATCAACTTTGCCTTGCAGTCCTTCTTTCTCTCAGTTTGCAGCGTGAAGTCCTTCAATTCGCATGTCCTTGATCCTATCCGCCTGATTTGTTTCCTGGCTTTGTCTTCTAGTCCTTTCACAGCCTGTTCCTCTCTCAGACAACAGCATTGAGTTTGCCAATCTTCACGTCTTTGCTTTCGTCAATCCGCTTCATGCGCTCGAGCTCACTGTATCTTGCTCACATGTCCCTTGACGTCTTGCAACCCCTCAACAATGCACTCGCTGAAAAGTCGGGAGACTCTTTCGTATTCCTTTTCCTGTTCGTCCAGCTAGTGCTTCACCGCGGTGGTTTGCAAGTCTCCCGGGACGCCAATAAAGATATGCTGCAAATGCTCTGGCCACTCCTCCAGGGCACAGCATCGCGAAGCATGTGTAGCTGGTGCTTGTGTTTGCCCATCGTTTCTTCCATCTCTTTCTTCAGATCATTGTATCCAGCTCAGCTTTCGCGCATCCCACGTCTTCGAGACGATCTGTTCTCTCGTAGAGGGTTACTATTATGAGTTGGTTGCGCTTGTGGACGCCATCGTTGAGGCCGATGAGTTGCGTGATGGCGGCTGTAGGCGACAGGGCTTTGAAAGCATCGGGCTGCCTCCAGATGTCGTACGGGACTTCAACAGTTGCGCTTTGTGTGCTCATTGTGGCCAATCGCGTGGTGAATGAAAAGATGCCGAGGGGCGCGACGCTCTTGAAGACGGTGTGCCCAGTGTGGCTTCGAAGTGTGTCTTTGTGGCGTAGCAGCAGTTACACAGGCAGTCTTAAAGGCCAATAAGTCGACTCCGACCGCGCATGACTTTCAGAAACAAACCAATTTCATGATTACATCTTGTGAGTCGCGGCCAGGGACGCAGCCGCAGCCGATGGAGAACTTCAGCATCCACCGAACATGAGCTTGGCAGCCGTGGAAGGCAAGTAGCCCTGAAGACATACAGAAACACAAATCCCTTGTTGGACATGACAACGGCCTCCAGCGCTGTATGGACCTGCGTCGCTGCTGTCCACTTGATTTTGACGCACAGAGGACAAGGTCGACGAGAATATATACCAATCGCACCACGCCTTTGATCCTTCAAATCCCAGTAAGAGCCTCCATAACATGCTCGCCAATTAGTGTTTAGTCGAAGAGCTATGGTAGACTGGCGAAAGAAGTAAGACACCAGACTGCTGTTGAATGCCAGAGAGCGAAGGATACCTTCGCGATTGAGTGGTACAACGACGCAACGCGCAACGTCTTTGGGCCCAGGGCGGTTTGAATTGTGATGCAGCTTGTACGTTGTGGCCGGGCCATGGCGTGCGCCAGTTCTACGAGTCTGACATGCCGAAGCAAGACGCGAACGAGCCCAAGCATGGGCATCCGCAAGTCAAAAGAGATACGCGGCTGGAGCGAGATGACGAATACATAGGCACGTGGCAACAAGACCTTGTCACGCGGCCATCTCATAGCCGGCGTAGGCGATACCTGGATATTCGAACTGGCAGGCAGTGCGTTCTAGAAAATTACTCCACGCGTGGAGGAGAGAATGCTTACCCGCTCTAGTAGCTCTTCTTGGCGAAGTACTCGTCGCAGCATCACTTTCATCCGAGGAGCGAGTACGGGAGCAAGAAAGAATGCGGCACACTTACAAGTAAGGTAAGCTTATGCTATCGCGGTCGCCCTGTGTGCTCTCTGATATCGCCAGAGGTTTGTAGTGTTAGCCCTGACGACCAACGAGGAAGAGCGCCAGAGGCGGGTACTTGTGAAGTTGGAACCTATAGTGAGGAGAGGTCAAAAGCTACATGCATCAGTCATGGAGGTGCAGAAGGAGGAAGAGTCATTGACCGAGCATCTGTGGTTGGGACGGCCGTCGATACACCTGGCCGAGCAAGATCAGCATGTCCCAGGTCGATCTGCTCTCTGTGGTCTTGCCGTCCCAGTCCGTTGACCTGTCCACTACATCAAAGCCGCCGTTGCTGTCCTCGGCTATATACCACTGCTCCTGGGCGGCCTCTTGCGGATTTTCCTTGTCCTTCGTGTTCGCCCTGCACATGGCATCGGAGATATTCTGGATGCGTGGCTTTGAAAGCATCACCGCAGTCTTGTACATTGCCCATGTTTGCGAGCGCACACTCGCTCGATGGGTATGCTGTATGTGTCGACGGAAGAACTGATCTGCAAGCAAGACGCGCTCCCTGTTGAACGCATGTAATTCGGTGTAGTTCCAGCGGATCGTGCAGTTTCATATCAGGACATCGAAATGGCATAAGAGTCTCCAAAGGAGCATACGTGATGGTCTGCGAAATGAGAAAGAGACCCACGACTACACCAATGCCCATAGTGTACGGCACGGCACATGCGATACAGCCTAACTTGCGGTAGATCATCGAGGTGATGATTATGGGAGTGAGCACCATCAAGGGAACTACGTAGAGGTTGGGGTCCACTCCATTGATAGCCTGGAAATCGGATGGTTGGCGTGTGTTGTGACTCATCCGCTTGAACAGGCACAATGATGTCATGCAAGCAGAGGGTTGGTTGGAAGAAAGCGGTCCTTCCATTATTTTGAGACCACGACAGCTTATTCGGCTGCCCGGCACGTACATCAGCCGGGTAACGCTACCAATAGTGATCATGTATGACACTGACGTGTCCCAGTCCACTTGAAGAAGGCAATTTGATAGAGATCCTCCGCCTCTTCTTCCCACCTCTTCTCTACGTTCAGTCGTACATTTTCGCATAGTCCGCTACCCCAAGCATCATTCACAAAGCATCCATATCTCCACCAAGCTGATATGTGGTGATCAGTGACTGCTCACAGCCACCAGCTCATTAGTTCCGTCGTTGCCATCACCACCATCATCACCACGACAAACTCCACCACTCCGTTGACCATGCACCAGGTAGCAAGGCCGATACACCCCACTCGGCCCGACAAAGGCAGCGTCTGCCACAGAGCTGAACCGCCGCCAGCTACGCACCACGAGTACATGTCGTGAACCCAGAAACACGCCAGCTGGACGTATTGCCACGCCAGGACGGGTGCATGATGCACCTCGGCCACATCTGGTTCGTGAAGCCAAGCAACCCGAGAGTATAGCAAGACCGTGCCTCTCCAGAGTCGTAGTCCTTGTGAACACACGGCGGCGTAGAGCGCCATATACCGGGGACTGTCGTAGTCGATCAAGCCGCGAATACCACCATCGTGCAGCAGGTAGAGTGTGGGGAACATGTCCTGCATGTCCAGGCTGCGGAACGCTGTGGCGAGTCTGTCGGCTCGAGATGCGGCAACGACATAGCGGTATGCGAAGGCGAGAGGCACAACCATGACGAAGGGGACTTTGGAGATGTGCTCAGCCATGACGTAGTCGAGGGCGGGTGTTTGCTCGGTAGGAGTCGGAGGCGTGTTGACCTGGTCCAAGGTCGGTTTGGGAGACAGGCGCTCTTTGGGGGAGGTTGGGACCGTCTCGTCCAAGAGCGGCGTGGTGTGTCTGATTGGCAAGATGAGGCTCCTAGGGCCAGTTGAATTAGCAAAATCAGCAGTAAAAGCGCCGATAATACTTACATATCTTAGCAGAAAGCGGTGTGGGAGAGCATTGAGGTTGTGGGTAGTGGGAGTGTTGCTGCTTTACGTCGTTGAGATGCAAAGCTAGCAAACACCAAGACATGGGTACATGCAGCTGGACAGCTGGCCATCTCACGGAGCGGTCTGATGAAGTGCATCGTATCCTTCATCAACTCTCCATCACAACTTTGGTCTGTTTGACAGTGGTCATCGCTTCGACGCAGAACCCCTGGACTTCACGTCGTGTGGTTTGTCTTGTTGCGGACGCTGGTAAACAAAGAGGTTGCAGTGTCTCAAATTAGCACAAGGCAACCACGCCCATGAAGGCCGGAAATTGAACACCGCCAACAGCAGATCTTCAATCAAAGAAAGTCTTTGTATTATTCGCCGGCCGTCTTCATAGTCTATTCAAAACGACCGCAGGTTGCTCTTTCCCGAAAGCTGAACACTACTGCATCCCGAAAGCTCAAGACTACTGCATCTCCACCCCTACCAACATGGGCCTTTTCAACTCCAAGCACGAACGTCCGTCTCGGATGCGTGGAAGGACCAGTAGTGCGCCTGGTCGCCTTGAGCTGAACACTCATTATCCCGAAGACATCGAAGACGACAGCACCGATGACGACGATGCTACTCCCAGCCCCGCCCCTAGGCATCTGCTACAATACCGTCGAATCTATGAAGCACAACATCCTCGAGACAATCAAGCACAAACTCCTCGAAACAATCGAGCACAACATCCTCGATACAATCGAACACAACGTCCTCGAAACAATCAAGCACCACCTCATCCGGATGCGGACAAGCCTGTGCAGAGCATTGAGATTGATGCCCCAGTCCCCACAAAGCAGCCCCAAGGTACAAAGCGAGTTCGTCCTGACAGTACCCTTGGCGCAACAGAGAGACACAGCTCGCGCTTCTCACCAGCGGCCCGACACCACTTGCAGCATCAAGGCAACAGGCCTCCGCGCATTCCTCCACATGCTCCTCCACATGCGGACAGGCCCGCGCATGGTATGGACTCTGATGCTCCAGACTCCGCCGCAAGCCATCCACGAGTTGCAAAACGCGTCCGTCGCGACTGGATCCTTGGCGCAACAGAGAGACATGGCTTGCGCTTCTCACCACCAGCGGCCCGAGACCACTTGCAGCATGGAGGCAACAGGCCTCCGCGTATGCCTTCACGTGCGGACGAGCCCATGCGTGGCATGAACTCTGATGCTCCAGACCCCGCAATCCATCCACCTGTTGCAAAGCGCGTCCGTCGCGACAGGCGCGTTGGTATGCCAGACGGACATGATTCGGGCCCATCTCGACCAGCGAACGAAGGGCAACATCGCCGTGACGCCCGCCCTCTGTCTGGAACAGAGCGCCGCCCGGCACGACCTGTGGAACTCGAGCCTCAACCTCAACCCCAACCTCGGCCTCAACCTCGTACTGCGTCTCGCCCCCGACGCAACATACCTGAGGCCCTGCGCACTAGTGTCCTACCGCGTCGACGCAATCCCTCCCGCGTGTCGCGGCCACGACTGAACTCCTATGAGAGGATAGTTTCGCCTTCTGCTGAACCTGAACCTCAAACTCCAACTCCCACTGTGTCTCGTCCCCGACGCAACATATCCGAGATCCTGCCCTCTAGTGTTCTGCCGCGCCGACGTAATCTCCCCCGCGCGTCGCGGCCACGACTAAACTCCTATGAGAGGATGGCTTCGCCTTGGGTAACAGCAACTGACACAGTCCGACACGGAACCATCGATCCGGGCCTGCATAGAAAGATTAAGAGGAACGAGGAGTTTACCATGGATGGCCCGGCCCATGGCAGGGCGGCTAGACGGAGATAGGGAGTTGGACATTGAGCTGGGAGGCGAGATGGAGCAGAGATTAAAGAGCCGCTGCTAGGTAGTGCACTGGCTTCGATTGGTCGCGGTTGGTGGAAAGGCGGTGTCGCACCCAGGTCCACATCATTTCAGCACACAGGGTCGCAACAGGCTGCTGGAGGCGTTTCGGATATCGATAGTGCTGCGCATCGCGAGGCAGCGGAAAAAATGAGTTTGAGGAGACACAAATTGCTGGTTGCTACGAGAAGCGTGAGGATGCACCGGTGCCGCTTGAGCTCGGGATAGGTGGAGTTTCGAAATGATTTGTCGTTGAGGTTTTCGCGATGAAGTTGGACAAGGTTTTCATTGTTTTGCTTTCATCCGCCAGGAGCGTGTGCTCATTGTACGAGCCTGCCGTTGTGAGGGTTTTCTTTGGATGACTTTGTTGAGGGAAATGGTCTTTGCTTCAACACCAAAGGCAGCGACGCTCAAGATGGGCCAAATGAAGATGTGAAACTCGTCGCCTTTTACTATTGTCCTTTCGTTGAATGAGCAGCTGGTTTCGCATCCATTTATATCATCCTCTGGCGTTCGACGTTTGTGAGCGAGACTTCAGGACAAGTCGGATGTCGGACCACTCGATTGTCGAGGGACCGAGTGGGTTTCTGTCTCCTTCTTGGAGCAGCTGGCACGCCAAGAAGCGTCGACGGAGAAGTTGGCCGGTCAAACCGCTGGTCGTCGTGCTTCCCAAGTCGAGTGAAGTATGCTGACATCCCCAAGCTGCGTGGCATCAGACGTTAATGCGATGCCTTGGGAGGTTGTGCATTGCATAGATCAACGTGCGTGCGGTGCGCCAGTGCTTTTTCAGGCTGTTTTCGCGTCAACGCAGTTCTTTGGTGTAAGCTTCGTCGACGAGCTGGGCGAGGCTTGCACGGTGGCTATAGTGACGGCGGTATGCGCCCGCGCCCCACCAGTACCCTTGCTACGGCGCCGGCCGTCTCCGCTTATCGATAACCCAAACCCCCGTGTGTGTGTAAGATGGTAAGATGGTAAGATGGGACCATTTGGGGTACATCGTGGCTTGGTGGGGAGTCAAAGGTGTCGCTGGTGGGGGC
Organism: Parastagonospora nodorum SN15; assembly: GCF_000146915.1. Lineage (NCBI taxonomy): Eukaryota > Fungi > Ascomycota > Dothideomycetes > Pleosporales > Phaeosphaeriaceae > Parastagonospora > Parastagonospora nodorum. The sequence continues at coordinate 196,187 of NW_001884592.1, read as the reverse complement.
ATTGCAACCCAAAATCTCGTGCCGGTGTTGTGCTGCGTCGCGTGGACGAGGCAATCGCATCTGATCGCGGTGCTGAGATGTGTTGGACGCGTCCCTTCCTGGCTCCATCATTGAACCGCTGATATCTCGTACACGCGCTCTTCGCCGATGCGAAAGGTATTTGCGATCGGGGTGCGCGGCTCGGTGCGAGTGTGGAGGGTCGTCGAGGGAGAAGCTCTCGTGTCTGTTGATACCGTCTCAAATGCTGGGATCGAGGTCGCGAGTGAGGCGGGGTTGAGTGAGATGGGCGCTACTGCTGGGAGGCGTGGGAATTTGTGCCGATGCATCTGCAAAACGTTTAGGGACGAGAGGTGGGGGTTGGAGCTAGTTCCACGGCTTTCTTCGGTGCTGCCAGGTGCATTCCAGGTGTGCTCAAACTGGCAAGCGGATTCTGGGTCGAGCAAAGCTTCGTCGAGAGTGAAGAGTCTGTCACAGGAGTCAGTCTTCCCAACGCGCCTCCGGGAGCTCATTGCACGGCCCGAAATACGTACCCGAGCGGTCGCCCTCCGTGCTTTAGCTTTCATGCGTGACACCTTCGTGGTACCCAACGACATGAATGTAACCCTTACGCGTCGCCTACAGCGACGCAATTGCCCTTGGGAGAAGTAGTGGGTTCAACCTGGCGCCCAGTCAGTCTATCATGAACGCGGACACGGTCGTGGAGGCGTCTATCAAGCAGGACCATCCAAGCTTCTCGAATAGCATACCTCCAGTCCGTTACAAGCCCACTAAGCCACAGCCTCCCTTGCCTCGCCCCACGTCTACCCCAGGTCGTGCTGCGCAGCGAGACGTGCGGGTTTCTTAGTCCGGACTCTCCCTTACTTCGAATTGCACCGTTCGTCCAACTTACCACGTTCCAATCCTGCTCAACTCGCCGCATGATGAAGCAACTCAATGGGCAACCGCCATTATGCAATGTAACCCGCTCTGAGCTGCGGGCATGCCCTACATATGTCTCGTTGGTTTCCGCTGCGTTTGGTAGATTGTTCGCATCTTCACATCTCCGTCGCTCTTGTGAGGCATTTCCTCCACTCCGCATCACTGCCAAAATGTTTGTCGCTGCGCCTGGAAATCCGTGTAAACGCCTAAGGATCCTTCAGGAAGCCTCGCCTGTACTGATCAAACGAATCATTGAAGAAGGCGTGCAAGCCTCGATCCAGCAACCACCCAGCAAGCCAAGTCTATCGGCAAACAAGGCGCAATGCGAACATGTGCCCATCTTAGTCCTCGACAGGGCGTGATTGAATCATGGTAGCTCGTGCATGAGACGAGTACTTGCAAGAACTAACGGGTACAAGGAATCCTTTCGAAGAGATGGTTGAAGCTGCGCGCGGCAATGGATGTCGTCGTGACAGTACGCGCAGACCAATATCGCACATGGATCTTGAGGTAGTGGTTGGCTTTGCAGTTACACGGTGTTCCTATGGGCCTATTGAGTAAGATGGATCGGTGAATCAAAGGTTGTCATACTTCCGTTCCGTCCCGTTCGTCTAAAGTGCGTGTTTGTACCAGTGAAGATGTGGCAGGGCACTCACCGCATACATGCCGCATCAACTCGCAAAGACAAATCCTGTCCAGCCTCCACCACATTGCACGTATGATGGAGCCCCAACGCAGCCAAAAGACGCTGACGAATGACGTTCGGATCTAGCAGGGGCGCACATGCGTGATGCCAGACAGGCCGACAATACGTGAGTGAACTGCACTTGTTGCCACTCTCCCGACGTGGGAGTTCACCGAGATGTACCGGCCGAGGACCCAAGCGCAAACGTCTGCGGGATGAGTAGAGGTTGTCATATGTCGGAGGGCGTACCGTATAGTGTGGGTCCTTGTCCTTTGGCGATGCGCCGTCAAAGCTCCTCAGATCCACGCCGTTTCATCGCGAACGCCATTTCGGATGGCTCGCGCGTGAGCACCGTGGCAGTCCAAACAAGGTTCGTGAAGCCTAGCACAATGGCCGCGGCTGTATCTGGGAATTCTGACGTGACAGTTGTCCGGCGATGGCTCGGCGCACGCTGCACTGTGCGGTGCTAGCCAGCCGACGTAACGCCGTTAGCTTCGCTTCGTCTCCGAGACTAGACATGACGGTGCGCAAACTATCGTCGCTCCCTTGCCTGCGGAGGGTATACTAGGCGCATGCTAAGCAGCAGAAATTTTCCTGTTGAAGGTTAGAGTCTGGAAACCGCGTCGCACTATCGCGTAGTGTCTTCCACCTTGTTCCAACCTCCCTCTCGTTCCCTTGCACCCACGCCCTCGGAGTACATCTCGCCGCCCCACGAGCGCCGTTGCGCTCACGACCCGGATCGCCGAATCCCGTGGCTTACCATGTCCAATACATGTGTGCGCAAGTCCCACGGGGACCGTGGCTCTCGGATCGCGGTGCAAAGCAGGAGCGGACAGGCTTGACAAGGAAGCTGGCAACGTCGAGGGGAGAAGCATTGTGAAGTTCGACACGGTCAAGCGTCGTGTAGCTCTGAAACAAACTCGTGTCTTCGCATTTGCACAAGTCTACCTGCCTACCCTGGTCTCCTTTGTTCTTATTCTTCACCCGACTCGCTTGTGGCGTGGAGATCTCCGGCGATTTCGACGTTCGAAGCGTGCATGGCGCTCTAGGAGCTGTTGTTCCGGGGGAGGCGGACCTTGGAAGTCCGGGGGAGTTCCGAACGCTTGGGTGAACTCTTTGGGCCAGTAGTAGTGGAAGAACAGTTCTTGCCCTTTCTCAACGCGGTCTGCCGCAAAAATACCAACGCGGTTCTTTCCGTCGATGACAAGGTTCGCCGCATAGCAGTTGGTCTGGTCAATGTCCGCATTGTTGATCCACTTGGTGTGGTTGCCCCCCCTTCCCGCATCCACATCTTCATCTGTGCCGGGAGTGCCTGTTAGCGTTGCTGCCTGCATCGACATAAGAGGACGATACCTTACAGTCGTTGAGCGCAAAAATGTAATTTGCACGGTTGTTGTTCTGGGCGTCTAGAGCGCGTCGCTCACCCTCCTTCTTGGTAATCTTCTCCCCCCTGTACTCCCCAATGAAGTCGTCTTGATGGAAAACCTCGGCCGTGAATAGTCCAATTCCACCTCCAGTGATGGAAGACTGTCCTTTACGTGTCTTCTTCGGCTTGGCACGTTGGATAGCCATGTTGCGGCAGTGTGTGTCGCATTTCTCGCCGCAGATTCTGGGATCACATTCGCGTCCCGACACGACGCACACACATGATTCTGAAAGACAGGTGGATATGCCAGGCTTGTGGCATCGGCAGCCTGGGAAGCTGGGGTCACTGCGCGCGTCGGTACGGCACTGCTTTTCGCCGTTGGCGCTTGGCTTATGCCCCTTGCAATTGGCCATACTGGAGAGTCCTGGCTGCTGAAATGGTTTGGGCGGCAAACGCTTGTGATGCCTGATGGACATGGCACCGATATTCGTAAGGAATCGCAGAGCGCATGGCTATAAAGTACGTCAGTGGGTGAGTAACAAGGCGGAGTGCGGGAAGACTACCATGACTGATACTCGAAAGACCGGAGAGAGTATTCTTAGGCTGAGAAGGGCGATGAGGGAGAGTAATGCAGCAAGTTCTGGCGGTCGAGCAGGCTTGACTTTGTATCCTTGTTCTCCTATGCAGTCATCGGAATTAGCATAAAAGACACGGCGTTGAAGAAGCAAACATGAGCGTCAAGACCCTTGAAATGCGGTATGCCGTGTACCAATCCATCTACTCAAGCTTTGTATTATGCTCCGCAATGGCTTCACTGGCGCAATCTACCCCCTCCACATCGTCAAGCATGACCCATGACGCCTCATCATGCTAACCGACTTGGCATGCGGGACGCCATCGGCTATCTGGTTCACGACGACTCATCGCATCCTCACTCAGATTCCATCGTTGATTCCCTTTGCCCTGGAATTTCTTCGATTTGAAGGAACGATACCGACGCTCACGTCCACTTGATCTGGACCAGCCTCTCGTCCCACTTGACCCGCTTTGGCTCCGTTCCTCCTCCCACGTCTAGTGTGCGCATCCGATCTTCCAACACTTTGTTCGATTTGAGAATGCTCTTCGGGGTTTTCGGCTGGGTTTCCGCTCCTTCGCGCACGCTTGGTGTGTGCATCCCATTCTCCGACACGTTGTTCGACTTCAGCATGCCCTTGGGGGATGTCGGCTGAGACACATCTTCGGTGGCTGTTCTTGCCGCCTCCTTGTCTGCCCGGCCTAGTGCTCGCCTATCTTCCAGACGCTGCTTGAGACTGAGACGAGGCATTCCCGGAAACCAGCCTGTGCACGATGTTACTACATTGCGCAAGAGAGAGCGGATGCACCGTGCGACCAACCTTTTGGTGTGTAGAACTTGTTGCCGATATGGTTCTGCATGATGAAATGTTTGCTTCAGCGCGTGTTGTTGGTGATGCCCGTCAAGTGCCAATAAGTCCAAGGGAGGAGTTCTGGAGGAGGAGGTAGCTTGCAAAGTGTGGGATGCAAACGAGAATACAAAACGACGAAGTCGTAGTTCTCGTCGGATCTGCTGTTGGAGAGGAGAGGGGCGACACCTTCGTTCCAGTACGATGCAATGACAACGAATGAGGGGGCTAAAGCTGCATCTACCCGGTCGGCGTTGGTAGTTCCCGTGTCCCATGATGAAGAGTATGGTTGCAATGGCATAGCGTGTCGCAAAGATGCTCATACTATATCCTGAATGCTCGATAGCCTGATGATTGACGAAACGATACTGGCGGGGATCAATGGCCATGTGTTGATAGTGAAGGCTGCCATTCTGTAGAGCCAATCAGCAGAGACGTGAGGCTAGCTGGCCACTACCCTGTGCTAGTGCGGCACATGGTAAGATCCTTGAGGTCAGTTTCAGCGATAAATCAACGCGCGAAATGGAGATTGGGTTCAGTTTGATTTGTTTTCAAGAGAAAGGGTGCAGAGACGCGAGAGGTTATAAAACTGGCTCGTGAATTCGAGCTTTCCAGGTGTCTACCATTCTAGCAACTTGGTAATTACAGCACAATGGTCGGCCAACACGCCCAGGCTTTCCAATGCGTGACAGATGGCCGATGACGCGCGCCGTTGCGGCGTCTTGAGAGTATTGGAGTGCAAGTGCCTTTGTCACTACAACTCATCTCACACTGCTCTCCCACGTACCTACGTCACGTCTCACCCAAAACATGGGCAGAATTGATCATCTGCCATACAAACGTATCCTTGTTTGCAGTGGATCGAAATCTGCTGCGACCTGAGCCCAAGGATACCGTGGGTGACACTACCTAGGTAGCTTCGTGAGGTGCGCCGTGCGCAGGATCGTACCACAGCAAGTGGATTCCTGACGACTGAGCATCGTTTCTGCATTCGAGTAGGTAGCTGAGATTGCACCGAGCACATTGGGAATGATCTCGGCATGGTGTAGGTCACCCTGGCCATTGGTGAATATCCTTGGGCCACTGTGCACCGTCCCCTAACTTGGTAGACATTACTGAGTGTACAAAAGTCAGCCATGTTATCATTGCAAGGGTGCTATCATCAACAGTAGCACAGAAAATAAGCACAATGTGAAACTTTGCACATGCGGGCGGAGTTCCATGTCAGTCTGGCGGTGGGTTGCATATGACTATACTCAGAATAGACATCGCTAAAGGACTGCTTTCCACACCCGCACCAGAAATACTTAATCTGGAGGTCGAGCTTATTATTACCGGTCACACAGAAACTGTAATGTGGAACTTTGGATATGCGGGCTGAATTCTAGGTCAGGCTGGAGGTGACCAGGTTGCATATGACTATTCTCAGAACAGACACCGCTAAAGGACTGCTTTCCACACCGGCACTAGAGTTACTTGATCTGGAAGTTTGAGCTCATCATCCCCGGTAACACAGAAAGCGAGTGCAATGTGGAACTTTGGATATGCAGGCGGAATTCCGTGACTAGGTTGCGTATAACTATGCTCAGAACGGACACCGCTAGAGGACTGCTTTCCACACCAGCACCAGAGTTACTCAATCTGGAAGTTTGAGAACGGTAACACAGAAAACGAGCGTAATGTGGATATGTGGGCTGAATTCCATGTCAGTCTGGAGGTGTGCATATGACTATTCTCAGAACAGACACCGCTAAAGGACTGTTTTCCACACCAGCAACAGAAATACTCAATGTGGAAGTTTGAGAAAAGTAGTGCAAGGGGAACTCTGGGATATGCATATGACTACACTCAGAACAGACACCGCTAAAGGACTGTTTTCCACACCGGCCCCAGAAACGCTCAATGTGGAAGTTTGAGCTTTGATGATTGACGTCCCTCGCCGTTTGGCGCCATGTTTATTCCAGCCATTGCTGGATCGCATCGTTCGACAGGTGCAGCATTCTTGTGGAGAAGGCAATATGCATGGTGCTAGTACTTGCTAGGCCATCGCTGGCCTGCGTTTGACCTGCCGCAATGCACAACCAAAGAGGAAGATGCTGTCGCTGTTAATACTGTAACAATGCTAGCGCGACAGCAAGGTCGATGTGATCGTCGCAAAGTCTTCCCGACATCCTCCAGACTTGCCCTAGGGTTGGAACCGGCACATCCCAGTCGGCATAGAATTGTCTCTTGGTGTGCCATGCATCAGACGATATTCCAGAGCAGTACCCGCTATATGACGTTCCTTTTGGTGTGAGGAATTAAATTTGAAAGCCCATGATTGGGTGGGCAGCCGCCAGCGCTCTGCTTGAGAGCCTCTGGGAAGCGATGCGAGCGATGCGAAAGGCGATGAGGCTTTCCTGGGGAAGCATCCTTGCTGTTCATCAGTTTCCGTGACGGCGCGACGTGTAGTTCCCGAACTGTGCATCAAAGTGGCGTGTTCAGGGCGTTTTGAGCGGCTTTTCGGCATGGTGATGGACGTGTAGCACCTACCTAAGAAGACGCCGCAACCTTGGATGCAGGCTCCGGGTGCGAGACCCCCAGCGAATCGGCTGGCGGAGTTCCTTGGCCAACATCCAAAGCCGCCAGGGCTGCCACCAAGGGATGCCCCACGGCACACAAACGTCGACAGTTGGTGGCTTGGACCCACCAGCCCATCAGCCCATCACTGAACCAACCGTCCGACCGACCAAGAAACACATGCCGACGTTGGCTCCGCGGCAAGCATTTACCAGGATTCGCAACCAAGCGTTGGTGTTCAACGGTCCAGACTGGATATCGTTGCACTGGCTGCGCACGTCGCTTCGAAAGTGGCCTCGATCGATCCAGGTCAACAGGGGACGCCATGTATGTCGCTCAACGCCGCAAGGGGGCCAACCCTGTTTTCAGCTTCTTCTTCTGTAGATTCAGACATTGTACTGTCTTTCGCGTTGGTGGCGTGCGGCGGGCACCGGCACAATTGCGATGGGGCGAGCCGACCGGCGAACTAGCGAACACAATGTGCCTGAAATAGCACAACGTCCATGTCAGGGCGACTTCCTGAGCTTTGTCGATTCTTTTTGCGTCAGAGCCCCGCCGGGTAGAGCGCCCACCAATAGCTTTGCCGCAGATCGACATCGACATCATGTGGCGGCCTGTCTGGCGCTCGATGCACAAGCTTGCCGCTCGACGCGTTGGCGATTACCGTCGCGCACTTGGGGGTTTTGTTGGAGTAGTAGCGCCACTTCGAGATGGTGTCTGAATCCACGGTGGATACCGACAAGGACGCCATCATTTGCTTCTCCCTCGGTGCTGTTTCGAAGATGGCGCTATTGACTGCTTGCTGGACAGCCATGGCCGTCCACGTCCCGATCCGGCGCTCGTCGTCGGGCATCCTCCGGAACTCCACCCAACTCTTGAGCAACACGAATTTGTACTTGCATCTCTTCGGCGACATAATCATCGAGAGTTGTTCTACTAGCCTTGTTTTCTGCTCGATATAAGTCTCTGTATGCGGATCTTCAGAAATCCGGCTGCTCGGTAAAAAGCCTCTGCTGTTCTACGACACTGCTCAGGTGCTTCTGAAAGGTGAGGTCTTGTGCCACCCGAGAATTTGAATTGAGTTGGAGCGTCCCAGTATTTGTTCTTCTATACGAGTTCCATCAAGGTGCCAGAGTCTGCCTTTGTAGTCATCCCATCAAATTTTTAGGCCTGTATGTGGTATGCAATCGCTCCAAATCCACTTCCAAATTTGCCCGATGCGCTTGAAATCGATCTTTTTTCGCCGCCAATATTTCTCATTGTAGTGCAACTCTTGAGGATCCTCCAATACAGCCAACGAGAGGTCTCGCTGATATGCCGCCTGGGTTCATTTGTGGCATGTCCTGCATTCTACGGGAGATGGTGAAGCCGTCAGATTTGGACTCTAGTCTTTCGAAAGTCGTCTCTCTCACATACAAGCGTGAGGCGAAGCGCTAGAGGTTCACTTCGCTGGCAAAAACTGGAAGAGCCTAGAATATTCACGCGGCCTTTGACAGCAAACAACAATCTCACATACTTAACGCGAATTCCCCCCCTTCTTCGTTTCCCATCGATCAACCAAATGAGTGACCAGCAAGAAACTATGTCGTCTCCCCCAGCCCAGGATGCTACCGGCAGCCCATTCGCATATGCAGGACGTGCACTTGTACGAGGCTTCAATGGCTTGATGCGAAGCATGGACTTGGCACAAGTCCAGACTCCTACCGACAGCCAGGGCAAGCCATATGCTTCCGCGCAAGAGCAGATGGCTGCATCGTTCCGCACTGAAGATGCCTCAAGCGGCGGCGAACAAATCGGAGCTGACTCAGCCAAGGCGCAGACGGAGACTCCAGATGCCAACGCCAACCCCACTCTCTTGGACGCCTGCGAACTGGCGAGTGGCCGCGGAGATGAAGGCGACATTGGAGTGTCTGAAGAAACTCTGTACCAACAGAACGCCGTCGAGCCGGAGGAGATGGATTGGAAGGAAGATGCTGCTAGTGTTCAGGCTTACCAGGGGGAAAAGCGGAAGCGTGGAGAGGGCCCGGAGACTGAGAGCGGTGCTAGCAGCGGTAAGAAGCAACGCGTATCAAACGGTCGCGATGTCCGGACAGTGGCACCTCGGCGCAATCCGAATCGAGCAGCCCGGCCTGTACAGAAGCTACTTTAGAGCATAGGAAGTGGCGATGATACATGGGGAGTGGATCAAGCATGAAGAATCGATGTGGGCAAGCGCGTAGTTTTCTAGTAAACGTTTTGTGGACATTCACATGCTTCATCTCATTGCTTATCCTTCACTTTGGTCATGATCGATTCGGCACCTGCTAATTTATCCGTGATGTATGTGTCTTCACCAGCGCCCATCCGTGCGGATTGGCATCGAAATCATAACCACCAGACGCATGCTACGAGGAATACACAAGTCGCACCGGCGGTTCAGGCCGTGGTATGGGCCGCTACAGCTCTCCTGTTCACCTTTTCGTCTCTGGCGGCCAACAACAACTACTACCAGAGCTTTAATCAGGTAGCGGAGCGGCCACTGGCGTACAGCAGGTCTTTTCCATAGTTCCAATGTTAAATACTCGTCTAAAATAAGCACACTTGAGTCCGCGGCGTCATGTCCCCCGTCTTTCCTCGCCGCATCGTGCTCCAAAGTCCTCCGGTTGCCGCCAACGCTCTATGAGCGGCTCCTTGTCTCTTCAGGTCGAGTGACATCGTACTATCACCGGGCGACAAGGCACTGGCACCGCGACAAGGTTCGCGCGAGTTCTGGCTCCATGGATGGGATTGCAGTATCCGATATCGCACGCCTGTTGGCACACTGCCACGAAACGCTCCAGTAGGAAGGCCAAGGAGGGCGGTGCATGGGTAGAAGTGCAGAACGCCGGCATGGAGCAACATCGTACGTGACGAAATGAACAATCATCTCGCATCACTGCGGAGTACACGGCCATGCGATTGCGATATGCGGATCGCAACAAAGCGACTCTTCCGCGCCCCAATCTCGTTTCCATGGTCTTAGTTCCACTCTGTAAAGCAACCGCCGCCTCAAACGCTTGAGCAGCTGAATGACTACTGTCACTGCAATGTGCGGAAAGAATGGGCAGCTTATCAGCACATCTACAACGTTACCTTCCACTCGCCGAGGCCTGTCATGGCTGCCCCCGAATGGAAATCGCCTTCGATGGAAGGCGCTCACATATCAGTCGAAGGCTCTGAGAAGACTCGCTGGTTGCGCTTCTTACCCTGTCTTCCACGGCCTTTAGGAACAAACCTTGTCTCCGCAGGGCGGTCACGAGTTCTGGTTTGACAGACCAGTCTCTGGCCTTGCCCACAAATCCATGTCTGCGGTCCGCGTACCGGAATACTTCATCGACATTTTGAGCACATGAGGCAGGCGGGGCATGACATTCACAAGTCAGATGCGCTGCTACCGTTTGGGCTGAAATACGAGGGTCAACGACGCTGCTTGCGGCGTGGGTGGTGTTCTCATGGGACTTTACATTGTTTTCATGATTGTTAGTAGTGCATATCATGATTTCCTCGCATTGTCTCTACGGTTTTAAGATCTCGTTCAATAGAAATACTTTTCAATCCGATTGAAAAGTCGAACTAGAGTCTGCCCTGCAAAGTGAGCGTGAACTCGATACTGCTTTTGATTCTGGCTCAGCGCATCTCATTCCGCTTGCTCGATACTGATCATGATTGTGATTTGTCACACTTTGACTCCCGCTTGCAGTGGAACAATCCTCCACTCAGGTATAAGTTGGATTGAGCTCGGCTGTTCCCTGCCTTCTCGCATTCACGTCGTGGATGCCCATACGTTCCATCTCGAGACAGTGCGTACGATGCCTACTGAAGACCAACCCCGCCCAAATCGCCCGACTTTGCCGCGCCGGCAGCGACACAATGCCTCTGTGCCACAACTGTCCTCAAACGTACATGGCGGCATCTCAAGATTGGTACCTATCATCAATCCGTATGACAAATTGTACCATCAGTATGAGAGTCGCAATCCAAACAACGGTACGAACCCGTATGCTCGAATGTATCATAATCATAAGAGTCTGGGTCTAATGGAAAGGCGACGCCAGTTTCAGTCGCGAGAGCTAAGCAAAAGTCCCGCTGAGTCAGATGATCTATCATCTTATTCGCCCAGCGACTTTTCAGGGGCACAAAACTTTGGTTCCAAATCACCTTCCCTTGATCGCTCAAACACACAAGACCCTGCGACAACAGGCCAGCTATTCGACGAGCAAATTGACAAAGGCGGGATGCTGAAAGCCCTCTCTTCAACTTCAGAACGAGCAGGAATACCAGGAGAAGCAGAAGACATGCAGTCGACGTTTATACAGCGTTACCTAGATGTGCTTGACGAGCTGAAGGAGGAGAAAGTGAACAATGAGGCGATAGTAGCAGAGCTCAAGTCGAAACTGGAGACGGCGCAGCAAGCACAGCGAGAAGCACAAAGTAATCCTTCACGGCGCATGGTCACACAACAAACCGGTTCGTCGGCAACATGGGACATGGGCCCACACCAATTGATAGACAGCCTGAAGAAACGCGTTGCTCAGCTTGAGCACAACAGAGACGAAACGACAGCAAAGCACAGTGCAGCCATCGAACGATACGAAAAGCAGGCGCGGGAGCTCCGCGATCGCGTGGATGGACTGGAAAGGATCAACACGATATCGTCAAGCACTCTCAAAGAATGCCGTGTAAACAGCAAAGACCTAGAGAATACGCTCACAGAAAAGAGAAGAGAGAACAAGGAACTCCGGGATGCATGCAGAGCAAGCCTTGCCACGAATCGAGTGCTTCAGAGGCAACTTGCCTTGGAAACGATGATTGGTGATTCTGAAACTTCGACAGAACAGATCGATGACACAAACGAAGAGGGCAACGCGAAGTGAAGGGGGGAGAGAGGGAAGCGGGACACACGACCTTGACTAGAAATGCTAATGCGAATGAAGGAGGGTCATTTTCTAGCCTACTCAATCGTACTCTTGTTAGCAGTCTATTGGAAGCGCAATGGCGAGCCGTGGCCAACTGTGGACAGGATGTTATTGCCTTCAAGGAGCTACGGCAAAGTCAACCAGGGAGACGCATATCCCGTCCTTCCTTCCTGTGCAGATATGCTCGTCGTAGGAAATGGCCCGCGTGTGATGTGCCTGACTGGTGGTGACGCGTAGAGTGCTTCCTTGTTCAGTTTGGTTGGATTGGAAAATGGCTCATCTTCGCACTGAAAGATCCCATGCTCCAGTACGGTGATGTCCAGGAACTCTACTTTTCCAGCCCGTGCTTCGAGCCTTGGAAGTTCGTGGGCGCCGTTTGCCGTCGATGATTGGAGTCTAGCTAATCCGCCGGCGTCACACTTCGGCCAGTTTGGCGCCTATGTTTTGAAGAGTGGATCAAGAGCGACGGAATTTCGAGCTTGGAGACTGGACCGCGCAGCGAGGAAGACCTTCTGAAGCTGAGAAACGTCTTCAAAGACGGTTGCAGTACTTGCATGAAGCGATCTAGTTTTTGTTCGCGCGGTACGACCTACGTCTAGCCAGCCAGCCGCTGGTTCCTGGCGCTCAAGAGCAGAAGTAGGCAGTACTAGAAGTAGTAGTGACACCATTAAAATTGCGCCCATGATGAAGATGATGGACATGATGGACATGGTAAAGCGCCAGGATCGGGAGGGACTGAACACATTGCTGGATCTAGGATACTAAACAACGCTTCGCGTCAGGTTTCTTTGTGGTCTATGCTGCGGGGCGAGGAAAGATGTTGACCATAGTGACCGGTGAAGATAGACGCAGCTCAGTTCTGATTCTCGTGATACGTGCTCCAATTCTGTCAATCTCCTCTGTCGTTGGCATGTTGTTGAGAGTTGAGAGACTTGGTTGTTGCGCAGGGATAGAATACCGTTCGGGAAGATAATGCCGAGGGATTGAATATGTACGCGTAAAATGAGTAGGTTTGTGAATAAAAGACATCAACGATGACACAAAACCATCACCTCTCTCGTTCTTGGCAGGCTGCGCCTCCGTCACGTGGCGCCAAGCGAGATATGACCACGCCTTATCCGCGCCGCAGCCGAAAGCCTGTGAAAGAGTACAGGCCGAATTCGAAATCGGACTCTAGGCGCCCACAGGCTATTCGTTACTTACTGCGCACGTCAAACGCTGTCGCCACACGATGAGCCCAAAAAGTTCCAGGTGTAGTTCGACCTCACGCCATCTGAAGCTGTTTCAAGAGCGCCAGATTATACACGACGACACAAAGGGCGTCCAAAAGTTTCACAAGTAAAGGGAAGGCATTTGCGTGTGCGCAGAGAGGTCACGATCAGGTGTTGAAGTCATTCTGAAATTTGGTGAAAAAAGGATCTTGCGATTTGTCAAACCATGTCAGGGTAAGCTTTGCACGGTGTCCCAGGCTGTATGTCGTCGTCAGCACGCTGAAAGGCTAAGCTAAACAAATAAGCCACCAAGAGAGTCCATTTCCCCGAAATTTTGCTAGAGCGACATAGCTCCTAATGAGCTTGCTCTGCACGACATTCAGCCTCATTTGAGTGCCTCACTAGACGTCCAACCTTGTGCTGTCCCCATCACTGGTGCGACTTGTCCACGTGCAACAACCTTCCGCCGTTTTGCTCCATGCACCTTCTCGCCCTGATCAGCGCCTTGGTCTCGGTCCCCGCACGTCCACCCTAGGGCCATAGGTCGTAGGGTCGCTGTAGAACAGCCACCAGAATCCGCTAGCTATGATTGCCAGTATGCTCAATAGCACCAGATCCTGCGCCATTTGGTGGGCATCCCAGCTGGTGTATTGGTAGCGGCGAGGGGACGTTTTGGTAATGTTGACCGTTATCCTGCGTGGGGCTCCTTTACCGTCGGGCGCGGAGACGTTCACCAACACACGCGCGGATTTGGTGTAGATGACTGATGACGAGGATTTGGATGCAGGCAATTCGACGGTATGTTTGTCCGAGATGGGCATGCGAGGCGCAGGCGCACTGGGTGCGGCTTGTTTTGGGACTAGTGCAGAAGACATGGCATGTCGTGAGGCGGACATGGTGATCTGGGTGCGATCTTGAGCTTGAAGAAGTTGCGAGGGAGGATGGAGTGAGCGAAATACAACAGCAAAAGTCTCTAGAAAGTGCTTTGTGAAGGACGCATGTTTGTTTGTTTGAATGGCCGCATCCGGCTAGACAGCCTCCCTTGTTCAACTGCATTTCCTACGTCATGCTGGCTTTCTACTCGAAGTACAATTGCACATCACTATGGTAGACGATAATTTCCACTGTGACTCCGTCACAGTGGCGCAGGTTCAAGCCGTCAGCGATGTCACTATTGTTCCGCGACCAACACCACTTTCGCCACAGCCGGAAACAAATCCGCAGGACACTCTGTAGGATTGCCTTGCTACTTCCCATCTTCTTCCTAGCCTTTGTTTTACTCTGGTACATGCTCGTCATCCCTTCACACATGCTGTACTTCATGAGGCGGCTATCTGCGAGTAACAGTACACCCGACTTGTATCAGGCTCCTCTAGAGACCGTTGAATTCACTCCTCGTCCGATAGATCGGGCTCACGCCACGGACTTCCCAGACTTCATGGGCTATCGCCCATCAGATGCAAGAACAGTCTCTTGGGTTGACCGAGATTTGTGATGCGAACAGCACTGAAAGGGACTTTCACTGCTCGAATACGATGCACACAAGGTACACTCACAAAGCACCTGTTGATGGGTGTTCCTCGAGGTCCTCCTAAACTACAATCTCGATAGCCATTGCAATTTTGAGCGGCAATGTGCTCTCAGGCTCTTGGGAGGAGCACTCTTTTGTGTAAATAGTGTCAATGTTGCATCAAGCTGCTGACACGATCGACAGATCGATGCAATATGTAGCACGTGAATGTGATCTAGGCATAGCTGCCTGTCTTTCCCCACTGTTCCACGAGAAAACTCAGCCGCCGCTTCATATCGAGACTGCCGCTCAAGCTTCCAGATGTCCTGCCTCCCGGACGAGCAACAGGTCTGGCAGAGCTGTGATGAAATTGCTTGCAGGGTGATTATTTGACGGCTTCCTTGCGATTTGGGAGTTTGCAAAGCAGCCGGTGGAGCTCTTCGGGCAGTTAACAGTTGGCAATCTCCGGCGGAGGTCTGCAGTGGGTGACACTGAAAATGTAAAACCCTACTACTTAGCACAGGTTTAAGTTGTTCGGAAGCAAAAAAAAGAATGAGGCTAGCCTACCGGGTCATCCGCTTAGTCTCTCAATCACAACAGGATGATGATACTCGAGGACGAGATGTCTGCAACTCCTGCCTCAGGCGTGTATGCAAACACCACAATGTGCAGTCGCCGATTCACTAGCCAACCCGCCAGTCTTTGCAACCACAAAAAAGGTACTCAGCGGGTCTATCAAGCTCATGGAACACAGAAATGCCAGGTACCGTAACGTATGCAACGCACAGGTTTAGGGTAGTACCACGTCCCCTTTTCTACGTAAGGAAATTTGGTAAATATTTTACAACGACACAACAACGCGTGGATACTGTCTCGTACTGTAGGTGACTACTTACTGCGGCCATCGAGGCGAGTGGTCTTTGTCTCGCATCTCTTAAGATAATGTTGTTAGGGAACGATGCAGCTTTTAAAAGTACTGACTATGCGAACATGAATGCGACTACAACCGCAATACTAGCACCTTCAATCCCAGCTCATAATGGGGGAAGAAACTATGATCAGATGCACGATGTATTACGTGATGCTTGCCCAAGCCGTCGTTCTTGCGTGGGCGTGATGGATCTTGAGCATGGTTCTCTTTGAAGGATACTCCCGCAAAGCCCGAATTGGAAACAGTCGTGTTAAACGGGACTTTGGGTGCCAATCTTTCAAGCTATTAAGAGGCGAAATTCCACCCTCAGGGACCTTGAGAACTGATTGCACAATCGAAGCGTGTCATTTCCTCGCGGCGAACAGGCGGCGCTGATCTGAACGACGCCATGAAGACGGACTATGAGATACGATGCATTTGCAAACCCACAACAAAAGATTCGGGTACTTGTTCATTCAGGTAATGCGTCTACGTTATTGGATCCTGCGTCTCCGGCTTGAATCTTTGCGCCAGGAACCCGTCAAACTGCTCGATACGTTTTCACTGGCAGCTACTGTCTACCACGACAGCGCGTCTTTCGAGTGACTAACATTTGAAAAGACCCGGTGTGCGAAACACGAGTTTTTCAAACAGAATAGTTGAAAATACAAACTATTCGCCTTCTCGCCATCTCTCATCATCGTTTGTAAATCAAGGCCTCGCTCTACGCGTCTTCACCCCACGGCGCCCATGTACTCTTCGTGTTGTCAAAGACCTCCTCGCTTATACGGCGGCCCGTCTCTGTCCCGGTCATGGCGAACTCAACACCAGGAGCAATCCACTCTCGCCTCGTTCCCACAAACATCCCAGCCAAAGCATTTGGCAGGTGACCTGCACCGCATCGTGCACAGCACGGCGTTTACAGCGAGGTGGCTGCAAATGAGCGCCGACTGTCCATCCATTATGAGGCCTGGTAGGTGGCAAAGACCCTGGCGTGATTTTGTGTTGACTTGGACAACCACCAGTGTATGCGCCTCGCCAACGAGCAGGAGACGATGGTTGAGCTATCGTTCCTGAGGACGGCCTCGTGCCGAAGGATGAACGGAGGGAGCTGTTTGAGTGGAGACGTCCATGATTCGGTAGCTGACCACGGCCTTCCTCGCGCCTCCCCATTTGTCTTCAAAGGACAGAACCTCGTCCCGATCGTTTCTGTGCAGTACCGGAAGTGAAACTTCGTTCGCTTAGCTCGCCCCAACGAGGCGAAGGTGTATGTCGATAACGGTCGGCGCTCGACGCTCGACGCGCGCAGCGCAAAGACGGGCTGCTCTGCTACCTGCCCGCCGTCAGGCAGTGAGGCGAGGACATGCTGAAGGCTTCGGTGAAAGCAGCGTCATCGCGTCTTGACAGCTGTACAGCTTTAGTAAAGACAGGCTTTGAGGTGTTGCATGTGTGCTGATTGTAGATTCTGGGTGGTGCGCTATCCCCGGCTTCCCTCTTCCCAGCAGCTGCGTCGCCGAGTAGGAGGATGCGATTTGCGCCGCGTCACGCTGCGCTTCGGTGAGGT
Organism: Parastagonospora nodorum SN15; assembly: GCF_000146915.1. Lineage (NCBI taxonomy): Eukaryota > Fungi > Ascomycota > Dothideomycetes > Pleosporales > Phaeosphaeriaceae > Parastagonospora > Parastagonospora nodorum. The sequence goes on along the minus strand of NW_001884592.1, from coordinate 179,109 downwards.
TGTCGACATGGCACGGAGGCGCTCAGAGAGCCTAGACGGTACTTGAGAAGAATGCGTAGCAGAGAAGCAGCGGGCGCACGTCGGCGCGCCTAATGCGGTAGAACTCGTGGTTGTGCGAATTGGACAGGGAGCATGGCTGAGTGGAGGGGTGGACTTGCCCCGGATATGGGGGTGGGGTCCGCTGCGCTAGCGTCTGGGGTATGGTGGCCTACCTGGTGAATCAAGTACTCGGGCAAAAGTTGATTTTGCGAACTTCAAGAGGCACCTGAGCAGTTTTTGCAGCACCACCATTATACAGTTATTCTACATAATACACTAGCTGGCAGCTAATTCGTATACAGCGATCCTTTTGCTCTGAATAGAATTTTAAGAAGTGTGGTATAGCTATTGCTGCATAGAGTTACAAATGCGTGCAACTGGCTGTTTTTCAAAGTTTTGATGTTCGTACGCGTTCCGAAATTTCCGAGCGTTCCGAGGTGTCAGCAAAATACTAGCAATTTTGCATTATTTTTTGCGATTAGTTTCTATGGAGGAAGCTCAGATTCATACAATTACAAGATGGCTATGCCAAGATCGAGCTCCGTCCGTAATGTCCTCGCGAACACAAGGAACATGCCGTAGCGTGGATTTGAGCAGTTGTTTTGCGCACTTCCGGTATTCGATTGGACGCTACCTTGTTCTTTGCCCGCATGATCTCCTTGTATCGTTGACAACAATCGTGATCCTTTTTGCAGCCGGTCTTGTTGTCGGCCTAGTCACCATAGTCGCGTTGAATTGGCCGTCGTGATGTACCGATTGAGCTCCATCGAACTTGCAGAACGCATGTGCGACTCCCATGGTGCAGGAGGGAGATGTGATTCCAATCGTGACACTGTCAGATCAAACTCAATTTCATAGATCCCAGCAACGGGCGGACGAATATTGGGTGGTGGATGCCAAATCTGAACAAGGTGCTCACTTCAGCGCGACCATCACTCGCGCTAAGCCACCAACCAGGCAACGCCCATGGCATAATTGATTCACTTTGTTGGCGGCGACTGCTTTTGGAAGAAAAGCCGTCCTTCAGCAGTGAGGAACTTTTGGCAGTTCGTCAGAGTTTGGACATGTCAGATCATGGAATTTCGGGCAGCCCGAAGTCTCACACTCGGGCCGTTGCGAGTCGTAGGAAGGACCATGTACAGCTCCAGCTTGTATACTGCAGCTACATTTCGGGCAGCCCGAAGTCTCACGCTCGGGCTGTTGTATGAAAGATTATGTACAACTCCAGCTTGGATACTGCAGCTACATTTCGGGCAGCCCGAAGTCTTACGCTCGGGCTATTGCAAGTTGTAGGAAAGATCATGTACAACTCTAGCTAACATTTCGGGCAGCCCGAAGTCTTACGCTCGGGCTATTGCAAGTTGTAGGAAAGATCATGTACAACTCTAGCTAACATTTCGGGCAGCCCGAAGTCTTACGCTCGGGCTATTGCGAGTGGTAGGAAAGATCATGTACAACTCTAGCTGAAATTTCGGGCAGCCCGAAGTCTCACGCTCAGGCTCACTGCAAGTCGTATGCAACTCCAGCTTGAGTATAACAGCTGAAATTTCGGGCAGCCCGAAGTCTCACGCTCAGGCTCACTGCAAGTCGTATGCAACTCCAGCTTGAGTATAACAGCTGAAATTTCGGGCAGCCCGAAGTCTCACGCTCGGCCACTGCGAGTCGTATGCAACCTCCAGCTTGAATATATTATCTAGAATTTCGGGCAGCCCGAAGTCTTACGCTCGGCCATAGAAGGTATCATATGCAACTCCAGGTTTGAATAACGACTGGAATTTCGGGCTGCCCGAAGTCTTACGCTCGGCCATAGGAAGTAACATATGCAACTCCAGGTTTGAATAACGACTGGAATTTCGGGCTGCCCGAAGTCTTACGCTCGGCCATAGGAAGTAACATATGCAACTCCAGGTTTGAATAACGACTGGAATTTCGGGCTGCCCGAAGTCTCACGCTCGGCCACTACGAGTCGTAAGAAGAAGTATCATGTACAACTCTAGCTTAATCACAATAGCTGAAATTTCGGGCTGCCTGAAGTCTCACGCTCAGGCTACTGCGTGCCGTAGGAAGAAGGATCATGTACATCTCTAGCTTGAATACATACAATAGCCGAAATTTCGGGCAGCCCGAAGTCTCACGCTCGGCCATAGGAAGTATCATGTGCAACTCCAGGTACATAGGAAGTATCATGTACATCTCCAGCTTGAATACAATAGCCGAAATTTCGGGCAGCCCGAAGTCTCACGCTCGGCCACTGCGGGTCGTAGGAAGTATCCACAAGCTTAGTTTCTCCATGCCTTTCGTCTCCGCAGTCGTCTTTACAATCCCTGCTCGCCATGTTCACCGCAACCACAGCGGTTAGCTTCACAGCCCAGTTGAGCACACCGAAAAGGGCGATTTGTACGGCGGTGCAGCAGGATTGACAGGACTCTTCTGAAGCCAAGTAACTGCTCTTCACATTCAAAAGTAATTCGATGATGCAAACAGTGCTCAAGGCGACGAACAAGTATCAGCTTCTTGCAGCCTTTGCTCGGCAAGAGCCAGCAGAACGGGCCTGATGTGCGGCTTGGGGAAAGCAGACCGAGGGCTATTATGAAATTGAAGGCGAGATGGATTGCGCGAATTGTCAATAGCATTGAGCCCAAAGCTTCGACACGCTGTTGTTACCATAGCAGCAACGAGCTAGTGTGACGTAATAGGCTGGGAGCCGTTTCGGATGGTGGCTGCAAAGCCGACCTGGGTTTACTGGCCGTGCGGAAGAGACTCGGATGTCAAGCTGAACGCCCATCGATACTAAAGACCTCAGACTCCAGTCATCGAGATGGGGCTGGTATTGCAATCGACTTGGCAAGTGTAATTGAAGTGCATTGACTACTCAAGTGCGGCATGTGCCTGCGGTAGAACTGTACACAATGTTTGTGCTGTACATCGTGCCTCGAACTGCAAGCGCTGCAGTATCGAAGATGATCTGTGAACACAACCGACGGCAGTGACCTCGCCTGTCCTGTCCAAGGCACCTTTATCCGTCGCCAGATTCCAAAGTCACGCGCCCCTGCGCCAGCAGCGCAACCATCCCACAATGTTCCGTCGTCGTCGCTGACATCAGCACGAGCCAGGTTATGTCTGTTGGCATCATGGACGACCTGTCGAAGCCGACGGAAGTGCTTGGCCGACGATAGTATTCCTTGCAGTGTGCTGCTTCGGCGGAAAGAGAGAAGGTCCTCGATAGTCGGAATTCATAAACCTAAGCCCGTGAGTTCATCTGTGGCGACCACCAGTGTCCACTGTCGGGTTGTGCTATTCAAACTGAGAAGGTAGCTGGAGACATCCTCGATGTATGGGCCGATCCATGCGGGATGAATGCGGCGTTCAGAGCGACTGCTCCGTCCGCTGTGCGTGTATAGGATGCGCGTGCTACGCGTTGTGCGTATAGGATGCGTGTGCTGCGCATCGTGTGTGAATGCGCATGCTACGGCGTTGATTGAATGTAGAAGGGCGAAGCGCCCTGAGGTTGCTTTGTGCTGGCGGCGCGTAGAAGACCATGACTATGGCTATTGCTAGGAGGCAGCATTGTGCGGAAGGTTCGGTGGGTTGCAGATGCGCGTGGATCGAGATGTGGGAGCTGGTCGACTCCCTGGTGCAGGGCGGCAGATGATTGCAGGTCCCAACTGAAATGAAGCGGAAGTAGAATAACGACAAGATAAGGAGGGTGCGCTTCAGACGGCTGAGTTTCAGACGTCATGTGGGGTCCAAGGTTGATGACAGGTGCATGGTGGGGGAAACGCGGAGCACGTGACCTCGGGACGAAGCGTCTGGCGTAATCCGCGCCACAGCTCCGCCCATTGCCCACTCGATTGCTCAAGTCACGATACCAGTACCGTGATACCGTGACTATCATGATCCCCCATTGCGTCCCGTAGACGTTCCCGACAGGACACCCCGACAGGACACCACGACCTGGCCGCCGCCACTCACGCGCACCCACCCCCGCGACTCGCCCGAGAACGAACACCTGCTCATCTCAAACACGCGTGCAGAGCAGCACACGCAAGTGCACGTGGCCCAGGTTGCGACTGCAGCCGCGTTCGTGACATGTCGGGGATTCTGCGGATTGGAGGGTCCCTCGGGACCGACCACGATGCGCTGGCGGTGACCAACTTCAGGCATACCGGTCGCGAGGGAGACAGCCATACCATCGCTATAGGACGAGGCCATCTGCGCTCGGCTGCATTCAACACCCAACCACCGCCATCTCCAGCGCGCATACCCAAGACAACGACATGTTCTCGAAGATGCTTGAAACACGGAATGAAAGCTGCTGCCGCTCATTCGGCGCTCCCATGGTCGACCGTTGCAATATCCCATTGGGCTACCTGGCATTGCTGGGAGCCTGAGGGGGTTTTCGCCGCCCGCCGTCCGCTTTCCAAATCAGTGCCAACATATCGTGGACTCGACGCGGAACAGCGTCTTCAACAATGCGGAGAGGATGTGGCCCTGTCTTGACTACGTTCAGGGCGACTCGTGGGTCGGTCGTGTCTATGACGAGGGCGAGACGATTGAGAGGGAGGTAATATCTATGACCTCGACCCAACAACCCTCACCACCACGACACGCACGCCTGTACGAAGAAGCTGGTTCTGGGAGTGCATGTATCGAACCGCACTAACCAACTGGGAGAAGTAGAAATGCGCAATGTCGACTCCAACACCCTCGTCTGCCTCGATCTTGTCAAACAAGTCTCCTCCCTCGGCGAGTTCCATGGCTATCCAAGTCCATAGTGTGTCTTCGCCAGAGCCCAGACAGTGTATGATATGCGGGTGCTTCTTCAGGTGTGAATGTAGTATGATCTCCATCTTGATCATCTTGGGCGTGAGCCGGCCGGTCTTAAAGGCATGTTCTTTGTTGATGAATTTGATAGCGATGACTGGCTTTGGTGCGTTGACGGGTACGGCTCTGCGGATGGAAGCGTATGCGCCTTGGCCGATGGTTTTGCTGACGAGACGGAAGGGGAGGTTTGTAGGGAGAGGCGCAACCTGACTCTGTGCGGCTGTTAGCGGAATTCTTAAATTCTTTGAGTGTATACGGTCATCGTCTCGTCGTCGCACGACTCTTGCGCGCCGTGCGCTCGCGACAACTTACTCC